>NW_027501050.1:0-85982 GCF_021521415.1 Bidens hawaiensis | reverse complement strand
GAAAGATGTTCTTTTAATTATTACTAGATATATTTAAACTTGTTTTTGGGCCTAATTCCAGGGTTGGAGAATTTGTTTTAGAACTTATGATTTTCCGCTGATCACATACTCTGAACCGGTTTTCAAATAAAATGTATTGTTTTGGGTTAAACTTTTGTTAAGTTTTGGGATTCTTGATACTTATTATTCCGCTGTTATTACTCTAAACTTGTTTTAAACAAAACGAATTTTCTTGGTTTTAAATTTTTATGAATTTTCGGATATGATTACCAACTGTAGGATTCCCGGGATTCGGGGTCTTACACTTTTTAAATAAACGAACATTAACATAAATATTTGTTCAATTAAGTGTCTGTGTTCTTTTAAAGTTAAATGAAAGAACACGAACATGCCATTTTTTGTGTTCATTCGATTCGTTTATAGGCTTTCATTATTCACATTGATGAATACATCGGTCTCAATATCTAGGCTTTTCCGATTTTATTTGTGTTCGTTTTGTTCATGAACCGTTTGTGAACACATTAATTTCCTTAATGAACGAACACGAACATAAAATCTCGTTCGGTAAGTGTTCATGAACTGTTCATGAACACATTATTTCTTAACGAACGAACATGAACAGGGCCTTGTTCGTGTTCGTTCGGTTCGTTTACAGCCCTAAATCTAATATGCATTTTCATTATTTTGGAACTTTTGCAATTTCTACACACATAAAAAAACCGATTATAACCGAACCGAAACCGCAAAAAAACCAAAAACTGAACGGTTTGTATATTCGAAAAACCAACTTTTTGGTTTCGGTTCCGGTTTCGCCTAAAAACCGAACCGAACCAAACCAAACCGAACCGAACCGTACTCAGCCCTATCGTATACAACATATAATGTAAGACACCGTATGTTTTGTTTAAGTTATTATCATTTTTTTGTACATTATTTAAAAAATAGCTTAAAACTGTATCGGATTTTTGAGTACCACAATGAGTTGGAGGAATGGACCAAAAATAGAAGACGGGAGCATAGGTTAGTTATTATGGTCCAACGGTAAAGGAAAAACGGTGTGGACTTTGCATGCAATCATAGAGGGGAACCGAAAATAAAGGCACGATCAGGTGTGCCGGCAAAGGTCTGGCATTACATTCGTCACAATTGGTTGGATCCATACAAACACAAGTTTATAGCTTGCTGGATTGATGAACGACGAAACTACGGCTAGCACACAACAAACGAGTCGAGAGCCAGCACGCCAATTTGAAAAGGTACCTCAATGGAACCAACAATTCGCTCGACACCTGCATGTCCTTAAAATGGTTAATGCTCAGATGAAAGAAATCGGTGGAATGTTTGAAGAGACTTGTTCTAAGGCCATGAAAGAACATTGATAGCAAGCATGGTTAAAAAAGCTACTAAACAGGGTGTCGATTAAGGCTCTTGGTCTACTTTTAAACGACTATCATTTGATAGACAAGATGCGTGACAACGAAGCTTCATGCGACCCACCATTTATTTATGTCTACAGGGTTGTCGTGTGTTTGTTGGCTGGAGGGATACATAGTTAACGAAAGATGTATTCCACTAAAGGATGTAGACCCATTTTGGAGGAGGCTTAATTTTGATCCAGCATATCCGCAGAACAAAGAACCAGACTATGAAGCAGGAGTAGAGGACATTGATGGTTGGGTAAAATTTAGGTATTATAATATATTAATTAGTTATATTTAGTTAAATAAAAGAATGAACATTGGTACTTCAAGCATCTTTACGTGTTTCAGGGCATTGGACGCTATGGAAGCTTATAGGATTGATTTACGAGCTTGGAATGAAGGCTTAAGAAGTGCGGGATTGAGATTGCACGCTTCACGAGGCAGAATAAAGAAAAGAAAAGGATTTGGCTGACATTTTTGTCCTTTGTGCGACACGAAGGAGTAGAGCACCTGGTTCGCTGTAACGCCCGTAATTTCGGTTCAAAGAGTTAAGGCTTGTAAAGTATGTATACTTCTCGGGATTTAACCGACATTCCTCAAAAACCTTCTCATCCTTCCGGTACGTTAAGTTATTTAACTTTTCAACCAAGATGTCACTCATTTATTTTTGGAGGGGCTAGGATGAAACTTTTATATTATAACACAAAATATAAAACCCTAACCTCCCCCCCCCCCCTCCTCACTTCAGCGGCCGCAAGCAACAGCTCCACCCCCCACCTCCGATTTTCTCTTTTCCAGCTTGTTTCCGGGTGTGAATCCATAATTCAAGGTTAGTACTACGTCCCTACAAGTTCTTTACACCTTAATTGATCATTATATCACGCGTATTGATCGATAAATTTCGTGTTGTAGGCTTACTGGGTGGCTGTCAATTCTAACCTTTCCGGGACTATTTTGATTGATGTTTTTGCACCAAAATCTTCCTAGGAATGTCTAGTATAACATACTTTAAAATCATGTTCATTGGTGTTCGTTTGATTGGTCAACTAGTTGTAGTTTGAATGTTAGTGTTCGGTTGACTAGAATTATAGATTGTTGCGTTTAACGCGAGAGTTGAAGTGATTAATGACCAATCCAGTTTGGGTGAACTCGGTTTGATGTACGGCTGTGGAAAAATCATTTTTATAAGTTATGGGGATGAATTGGTTGTCGGTTACTCAAATGGGTCGGTACAACACGCATTTGCGTTTATTGTATAGTTGGTGCGTTGTGCTTGCGAGTTACCGACCCATTTGACTCGTGTAGCGTGTGTGGACTTATTGGCTGTGAATTTATCATATTGGGTCCACACAGGGCTAAGTTGAATGTTAATCCCCAAAACAACTCTTAAACGCGCGTGCTAGTGTCACCTAGTGCTTCCGGGGGCAATTTGGGAATTCTTTATCCCTGGGAGTATCTTTGGGTCGTGTTGGTGAACTTAAGGCCCCAAGGGGCTGTTATGATTGAGTTTTATGAGTTTGAGGCTTTAGGCAACTCGACCCACGTTAGAACGTCTCGTAGGATAAACGAGTCCTTTCGGTGTTGTTAGTAATGATTGTTTGTAAACCGACAGGCGTTTGAGTTGTGGGGATACTTAGGGGTTCTTTAGCTCGTGGTGAACTCGTGCCTTGTGTCAGGTGAGTTCATGATGCCCCCTTTTTACTCTTTTTAAGTTTTTGGGCTAGCATGCACACCTAAGCGATTTTGCTTGATGAACTGTTTAAACTATTTTGTATAGGCTTACTTGTATAGGGTAGGCCTTGGGATGATATTATGGTATGTTTGTATGTATTATTGTATGGCCAATAATTGGCGATGTTTATTAGTCGTTATCGACTAAGGATGTTTATGTATGCCTACTTTGTGTTTGCATACGTTGGATGAGATGTTACGTGTTTGGGTTGTACGTGTGCTCGACCCTGATGTTATTATTTGGATGATATATATATAGGGATGTAACTATAAGGATGTTTATATATATAGGTATATATATATAATGATGATTACTTGTTGTTGATGATGGCCTAACTGCTATATCCCGTTTTATTTTAAAACCCTTGGAATGACTATTATGAGTACTATTATTGATGTTATTTATTAAAACTTGAACTCACTCAGCTCAAGCTGACTTTGTGTGCATGTTAGTGTGAGTTTCAGGTTAGGAGGAGGATGCATTACCGCTTGGACGTGAACGAAGCTACTTGGACGGTAAAGGGCATACGTAGACGGAAGTTTTAAATATTGAACATTTCTTTTTAAAGATTTATCAAATACATTTAAATTGGTTTTAGGCATAATTCCCGGGTTTTGGGAACTTATTTTATTAATTATGGTTTTCCGCTCAATTATACTCTGAATGGGTTGTTCTAATGGAATGAACTGTTTTAAGTTTAAGTATTTTTGTAAGTATCTTGGATGAATACCAACTGTAGGATTCCTGGGATTCGGAGTCTTACATTCGCGCTACGCGAACCAGCCAGAAACTAAAGCCCGATTACTTTTTCCTTCACACTACGCGAAGGACATGCCCATTACCAGTTCGAGCTATGCAAACCGCCTTAAATCGAACAAAATTAACCCTAATCACTATATAAACCTATCTAATCCCCCATTCACGATACCATTACTTCCAGAGGCAGTAGAGAGACCCGAGCTCCGACATCCGACCATCCCGAAGCTTCCGGTTCATCTTGTGATCACATATTCATCAAGATAAGTTGTCTTAACGTAATGTCGATGCTCGGCTAAGTTCGTTTGTTCATTCTAGGCTAGGGTATTTTAGCTTATGATCATCTTAATTGTGCTTTATAGTAAATAATGTGATTAAGTTTATCAATTTGATCTTGTTCTATTATTGCTTGATTGTTTAAACAATTTTGTGTTTTTGATTATTGATTAGTGCATCACTTGTTTGGTTTTGTTCATCAACACTTAGGGTTAGGCTCTTTTATCATTGGACTATTATTCATCGGCTATTGTCACTTAATTGGTTATCATAAACATAAATTTGGTAATTGGATAGATCGAGTTCAATTGTGTCAACAATCCGGTTAAGTTATCGTTTTGTCATCACAATCAAACTAATATGTCTAGTAATTACTGCGCAATCAAATCAGGTGAATCCGTGATTAGGTTGAAAGTCGCATAACCCAAACCTAGAGTGAATATCTTTTATTATTATTGTTTATTTGCAAGTAATCATTTAGTTTTAATAATTAATATTTTCAAAACCGCTTGACATCGTTGTCCGTTTTTAGTTAATTAACTAATTTAGTTAAAAATCTACTTGCACTTTCCTTGAGTCCCTATGGAGACAACCTTACTTATCTAGGTATTTAAGTTATTAAAATCAATTGTTTGAGCATACCACGACAGCCTACTTCAAATGACGCCGTTGCCGGGGACTCAACGCGCTAAGTGCTAGTTTAGTTTAGTTTAAATTAGTTTAATTTAGTTAAAATGTTAGTTTTATTCTCTTTTCTTCATTGATTTTATGCAGGGTAGTTGTTTTGTGTGTGAATTTGATTTTACAGATTAATTCATACAAGATTTTCTCGAGACAAGGAGGTGCTGCAGTTTGATTTGGAAACCGAAAAATCCGCAAGAAGAAACCAAGCAATTCAAAGAAACGGTGAAACCTCAAAGCCAAAACAAGAAGATATGGACCATCTGGAAAATTATCAAGGCCCACCTTTGTTTCAACCTGAAAACCAAGGCCCACCTCAAAACCAAGAACAACCCATTCCACAAAGCATCCCACCCAATGATATTCCACCACTTAACCGAAATCATAAAGATGGTGACCGAATCAGAGAAAATTCCACATGAGAGATGATCGGTCAATCAGGTTTGAACCACCAAACAACTGGGTTGAATTTGAGTTTGAAAGGGTTGCTAATCGGCAGAGTTTATTTGATGATTTTGAAGAGTTTGAGGATGAGGAAGAGTTGGAAGACGTTCATGGGGGCCGGTATTACAGAAGACAACAACAACAACAACAACAACAACAAAAACCCCACCACAACCGAACACCCGAGCCATTACAACAACCAAGAAACCCCAGAGCATAAAGAAGTTAAGAGATTCATGAGCCACACATTCCCGAGTACGAGTTTTATAATGGAGTCCCGGGGGCGTTTATTCCACCACCCGTTTAGGGAGTTCAAAGTCACTTCATTCCACAAGTGGCTACGAACGCACTACCCATTTTTATTCCGGTTAGAGATGGAGGAACGTTTTCGATACGGCAAAGCAGTTTAACCGGGATGCCTACACTTCATGGGAACGCTACATAAGAATCATACCTTCACTTGAGCGAGTTCAATGCCATATGTGACACCATCTCAAGTCAAGGGTTCACTGCAAATGAAGTCAAGTTGGTTGTGTTTCAATTCAGTCTGAAGGATACACTGAAGTGTTGGTTCTTATCCTTGCCTTCAGCAAGCATCTACATGTGGCAAGATTTGGCTCAACAATTTCTAGATGAATGCTATACACCACAAAGAGCATCCGAAGCCCGAACCGCCATCCAAGATTTTCAGCAAGGAACGAGCGAAATGTTTCATGAAGCTTTCACAAGATTCAATCGATTATTGAGAACCTGTCCTCATCATGGGATAGCATTGTGGGAATTAATTAAAGCCTTTCATGATGGGTTATCTAATGATGATGTGTGTGATCTTTATTCGACCACAAATGGGTCGTT
This sequence comes from Bidens hawaiensis, assembly GCF_021521415.1. Classification (NCBI taxonomy): domain Eukaryota; kingdom Viridiplantae; phylum Streptophyta; class Magnoliopsida; order Asterales; family Asteraceae; genus Bidens; species Bidens hawaiensis. The sequence goes on along the minus strand of NW_027501050.1, from coordinate 79,817 downwards.
TTTTACCAATGATGAAAATGAAGATTGGTAGCATTTGGAGAGACATGCTATGAACTCAAAAAGACAGGCTCAGTCAAACCGAATGGTAAAGAGGACGGTTGTGTAAGCAGTGGAGAGTGGGGGTTCAGATGATCGTATGGCACGTCTGGAAAGAAAAATTGATCAGTTGATGGTTATGGGTACGAGAGAGAAAGGGAAGTCGGGTAGAGCTTACCCGGTTTGCAAAGGTTGTGGAGAGTTAGGCCATGAAGTGGAAAGTTACAAAGTTGTGACAGAAGACAAGGAAGAGGAAGAAGGGGAGACAGATTTTGTGCAAGGGGAAAGGAGGTACAACAACAATAATAACAACATGAATTCAAATACCTGCCACCCAGGCCTTCGAAACCACCCCAACTTCAGTTATGGAAACACGAATATGCAACAAAACCCGAATTTTCAAGGTAGTTCTCAAGGAGCAGGATATCAGTCAAACCAAAGACAATATGGGAACAATGGGGGAAATGGTCAAAGCGGGTACAATAAAAGAGATTATGTAGGGGGGGGGGGATACAACAAAGGCTATTAAAAGAATTGCCAGCAAGGTCAGCAAGGTCAAGGGGCGACTCAAGGTCAAGGTTCATCAAAAGATTCTAAAATACTGACATTATTGAATGATTTGAGTCGTAGGATGGAGATTCAAGATAAGGCGAACACTACAAGAGATAAACCAGATGAGCCAATTGGCTGAAGAGTTGGCCACTTTGAAGAAAGATCCGAAGAAGCTACCGAGCGACACATTCAAAAACCCGAATCAACATGGTAACAGTTCTTCAAATGGAAAGAGTGCCCACATCAACCAGGTAAGTACCCTTAAGAGCGTTAAGGTTTATAATAACGCGGTAGCTCCACCACCGTCTGTTGAGGTTGTGGTGAAGGACTTGATGAAGATGGGAAAAGTGAAGATGAGGTCGAAATTGAACCAAATAATAAACCGAAAAAAGTAACTAATAAATACATAAATGAATCAGTAACAACACCAACCGCCAAGGAGATGGGGTTTAATGAATAAAACAGTTTCGTTCCCTCGGGAATTGGTGAATCCCGAGACCTCATCAACACTTAAGAAAAGGGGCCCACAACAGGAGGAAATGTGGGAAATATTTAAGCAAGTTAAAATCACTTACCCCTCAAAGATGCTATTAAACAAGTCCCTGCGTATGCTAAATATTTAAAAGACTTTTACACTCAAAAGCGAACTCATAAATTGCCCAAACAAATTGATTTAACTGCAAATGTGAGTTTGGCTTTTACGGGTATCCTCCCACCCAAGCTAAATGATTCGGGAACGCCAATTATACCCATTCAAGTGGGCGATTAAAAAATGACAAGGGCGTTGTTAGATCTTGGATCCGGGTTGAGTATTCTCCCGGGAAGCTTTTACGACCAATACGATTTTGGTCCACTTAGAAAAGCTAACACCACCGTGGTGTTGGCCGATTTGACACGTAAGCTTTTTGGGAATTGTGACTGATGTGGTTGTGATGATTGAGGATTTTTATTACCCGGTTGACTTCGTGGTTCTAGACCAGGTGACAGTTGACCCGGGGTAATGGATATGGATTTTGGTAATAAAAATTTTCGACTTAATGTGTATTTAAACGTGTCTAACCCTCTGGTGAATGATGAATGCTTTACGGATGAAGTCATTAATGGGTTGAACCCTCACGAAAGTGAGGAAGATGCCACAGAGGAGTGTGCTATTTGTTATAGGGAAACAGTCGAGCATTCATTACAGTTGCAAGCAGAAGAAGAGGCAGTTGAGTTATACGCTGCGAGTATTAGGAAACCACCATGGTCTCAACAGGTTGAAAGATTACAATACACAATCAATTCTAAGTTGAGACCATCACTTGAAAGTCCGCCGGTTGTGGAGTTGAAGGAGCACCCGAAACACCTAAAGTATGTGTTTTTGGGGAAAGGAGAGACTTTACCGGCCATCATCGCCTCGAATTTGGAAAAGAGGCAAGATAGGGCATTGTTGGAAGTCTTGAAGGAGCACAATGCGGCTATTGGTTGGACGATAACGAATTTGAGAGGGATCAGCCCATCCATCATTAAGCACAAATCATCACGGATGTCGAGGTAAAACCCGCTCATGATGCGCAAAGACGGTTGAATCCAAATATGCGGGAAGTTATGAAAAAGGAAGTATTGAAGTGGTTGGATGCGGGCATCATTTTCCTGATTTCAGACAGTACATGGGTAAGTCCAACACATACGGTTCCGAAGAAGCAGTTATCCAGATAACCCGTAATGAGAAAGGTGAGGAGATTGCCACCCGACCGGTAACCGGGAGGTGAATTTGTGTTGATTATAGAAAGCTGAATGCGGCAACGTCTAAGGACCACTTTCCATTACCGTTCATTGACCAAATCATCAAGAAACTATCAGGTCAGAAGTTTTATTTTATTTATTATAATTGGGTTGTATTTGCACTCGTTAAATTGACCGTTTCCTTGTCTCATTATATTCGTTTTTAATGTTCATCGTTAATTTATTATGCACGATACACCTATCGTTCGTTTTCTATTCGTTTTTTCAATTAACGAGACTCCGGGTATTAATATTTAAACAATTTGCAAACTTTACGACTATAATATAACAAAATAATTCAAGCATATTATAACTTTTATTTCGTCTCTTATACATCTCAAAGTTCAGGAATCCAAATTCGTAAATAGCATTTTAATTTTCTAACCCTAAAGTAATTTTAAACTTCAAGGTGCAAAGGGTAAAATTTAACTTAATACTGCTTTAATAAACCTTGATAGGTGATGGGTTATTTGCGTAAATTTTGTTTTAAAATATTATATTAAAATAACAATTAACCCAGCCCCACCCCCAGGCCCGTTTTTCCGGCTACTCCTTGCCAGCGGCCGGAATCCACATCCGGCGACCTGTAATCTAGCCGTAAAACTCGTGTATTGACCAATAAATTCGTTATAACATCTTTGGAACGTAATAAGTAATCCGTAATCATCGTTATTAACACATAACCCAGTCTAATTAGCTGTAAATGACCAGTGATCATCCGTTAATCGGCCAGACTTAAACCAAAACGCATTAACAGCAATTAAATGTCCTGCGACCCAATTACTAGTATAAATAGGATGAAAACCATCAACCAAACTTGCCTGTAACACCAATTTAATCAAACAAACTCACTGTAATCTATAATTGCTCGTCCAAGGATCGTTTTTATGGCCACTATCGTTCTTTAGCAATCCTTGACCAATCCAGGTAATTTAAATGTGCTTTTGCATCGTTTTCAACCGATAATCAAAAACCCTAACATTAATTCAACGTTCATGGAATGGATTAAGAGGATAAAAAGCTAGGGTCTTGAATAATGGAAATGATGAAGTTTTCATGTTAACTTATCGGTTTCTTTTTCTATTCCTTAAACAATTAATATACTAGTTCAGTTGGTTAATATTTAGGGATGTACACAGACAGACCCGAGTTTGAAACCAGGGTCAGGACATTTTATTTAGTTTTTTTAAAACATTCTTTTTTTATGTATTTAAAACAAATAAATTAAATAAAAAGTATTATAAATCAAATAAAATAATTTTATATAAATAAAATTAATTATAACTAAAATTTATCACCTTTCATTTAAATATTAACTTTTCGTTTCCGTCTCGCGACAAACCGCTAACATTTTACTACTTTCTGTTAATGTCTAAAATATATTAAATAATCATATTCGTGATAAATTTTAAAACCGATAAAAGCTATAAATAATATAAGTTCTTAAATTATATTTTATTATTTCGCATTCAAAAACCAACTTTTCACAAGTTTCGTAAAACCCAGGTAATATTATATTATTTATTCATTTCGTAAACTTTGTAATCCGTTAACATAATCCTTTTCGAGTTAAAAACTATCATTAAAATTAGTGCTTCGTATTATTATTAGATTATTAATTAAATAATATTAAAACAATATAAATCGTTAAAATCCGTTTAAGTTTAAAATAATATTAAAACGCTAATAAAATACATTAAAATAATACTAAACCCTTTATCCAAATTGTATAACTTTTACAAATCCCGTTAGTTAGATTTCGTTTTTGTTGTAGTTATAGTTCGAGAAGTTCAATCGTTTTGGGTCCTTTAACGCACTTTCGGTTGCTTTCGGATTTCGTCTCTTGTTTAGCATCTATTTCAAAGGTGAGCTTCTCACGCCCTCTTTTTACTCTTTTATGACTTTTGGGGGTAGCATATGTATCCTACAAAATGCAAAGTATTTATGATTTCATTTACAAACTACAATCCATTACATGGACTTGTGTGTTTACTTGGTTATTTGCTTACGTGCGCAAGTGGTTGCCTCAATAAGTATAATCATACGCTCGCCTTTGCACTCAGGACCATTGTTTCGAGTGGAAAAGGGACCTCATTATCCGAGTACGTTGGTTGTTATCAACCGGAAAGGACCTTCGTTTGTTCTTTACACTCAGGGCCATTGATTCAAGTGTAAAGAACCCTTGCATGCTCTGTAGTTATACTTCTCACAAGTTTCATGGAATTGTATGATTTTTACATATTATATCAAACTGTGTGAACTCACCAACTATTCATATAGTTGACATTATTTTATATATATGCTACAGGTACTGTTAGTAGAAAATGACATACGGAGAAGATACTAGACTTAGGTTATTTAAACAAATGAACATACTGCTTGTTGTATTTGTTTTCCTTGTATTACTTGTTTAAACTTGCGTATTTGAAGTATTAATGAATTAATGATAATATTGTCACTTAATAGTGTCACATATGTTTTGAACAATCTATACGTCACACTCGGGCGTTTCCGCTTTAGCCGGGGCGTTACATCATATGTAAATACAACTATATTTTCATAAAACGACTATAACTCTATCAAGGTTAAATCATATTTAAAATCTGTAGATTAATCAAGAAACGCTATCAAGGTATTTATACAAACCTATTTCAAATAAAGGTTAACATCAGACAAGCAGGAAATGTTTTCAAACGACACCGAACTGACAATCTGTGATATTTGAGCCAAAACAAGGTACACCTCAGTTGGTATTTACCGATTAAGCAAATAAACGATTTTTGCGTAACAAGCGAACGATTAACCAAACGGGTCGGATTATGACCCAGATATTCCGGGGGGGGGCATCTATAAGTGATATACGTTTAATATAAGCTAAAATATTAGTAACATGGCCTTAGTTCGATAGCAAACAAGTTAAACGAAAACATGCTCGTTTAATTACCCGCTATAGATTTAAACGCGAAAGATAGTTACAAACCAAGCATTGTGTCATCCGTTAAGCCGAAAAAGACTTACCAAACACTTAATTGAAATGTTTTAAGTCATCCGTGAAAATATTTTTTATTTTTACAAACGTACAGTATGTTTTCATAATTTTACACAAAACTAGCCGAAAAACACTCGTTTTCGCGCTGTTTGTCGCACCCGATAAGTTTTTCGCGCCAAAAACAAAACCCGAACTAAATTTGGACTGCGATTTTCGTATTTAGGCTTGTAAAAATAGATTGTTGGGCCAAAATGGGCCCAAGGGGGCCCAAACCACCCTTCCGGTCGCAATCCACACCCCACCCCTATTTTTTTATAAAACTTACTCCTTAAGCTTGTTTATTCATTCTATTTGATAAAAAGTTGAAGTCCAAGCAGCTGCAATAAAAATCTACAGATTTCTTCCAAAACCCTAAGGTAACAACTTAAATAAGCTACTTCTACACTTGTTTAACATTGATTAATACCAAATAAACATATTTTGATTGCCAAAAATCATTCCTAACCGTGTAAAACTCATAAAAATGGTCCATAAACATGTTTTGATCATACACATGGTAAGGAACCTGTTTTGATAGTTTTTTTGGCCATAAACATGGATTAAAGGGTTGAAACGGCATTTTTACGGTTCAAAAGTTCGTTTTTATACCCTAGCCGAAACCCTAAGTTAAAGGGCTGTTATATTGATGAAGCTTGCTTGGTTTGTGATATAGGACTTGTATCTAGCCTACATAGGAGCACAAGAGCTTGAAAAGTTGATTAGAAAGACGGAAACGAACCAAAACCGCTAAGGTAATGCCGAAACACTCGCTTACGGGCTGTTTATGTTAAGGTTGTGATGTGCATATTATTAGGCCTTGAAATTTTTCAAGGACATAAGGGGCCATGTCATTGAGTCCCTGTTCAAATTTGGTAACTTTTCGACCATCCGAGAATATTTGGCGAATTTATTACCGAATTGGGACGTTTAATGGGGAAAAATAGTTAAAATGCTTCAAAAATTATGAAACTTTTCTGGGAACTCACAATTAATGTATTTTGATTACATATGAATTTTGGGATCATTTGGAGAAGTCTATAGGTATTTTGTGCATATACGTTTGTGTGAATTTTTATAGCCGAATTTGGGCCGAAAAGAATATTGCACGAGCTTTTTACATTCTGTAATTGATACATGTTGTTTTGGGACATAATTTGAGTATTCAGAAATTTTTGTTGAATTTTTGGAATTTTTTTGCGATAAACGGACGATTTTCAGGCGAAATATAGCTGATAAAATGAATTTTTATAAATTAATAAATCAGTAAATAATTCCAGAAATATTTTTATAAAAATCTACATATTTTAATTGATAAGTGGCTAAATTTTCATAATTTAATGATTAATTCTTAATTAATTATGCTAATTTAAAGATTAAACAAATTCAGTTTTTATAAAAACCGGCAAGTTCGCGACTAACGAACCTGCGGGAATATCAGAACACCAAGAGTGATCAAAAATCATATTTTTGGATTAATTAAGTAAAAACCAACTTTTCTATGAGAAATCTGGACAATCCGGATAGATTGTGCGCCTTTCTTCTTAAATCAAACTGAATAAACGGAACCGGGCCCCGTAGCTAATCGGGAACCCCAATATGTGATCTTTCATTATAACTTAATCATTTTATTAACCAATACATTTACCCAAGCTTATTTCCCCATAACTGTTTTCTGAACGCGTAAACGAACAACTTGGCCCAGCTGGGAAAACGAGAATCTGAGCCAAGTTCGGTTTTAAGTATTAGACATTGAACAACATCACAACCTAAGCCCATTGCCACTTTCTGGGCGTTCCAGCTATACTCAGATTAGTTATACAGCCCAGTTTAGTATTGAGATTATAATAATATTAAAATATTAATATTATTATAATATTGATTATAGGAAACCGTGATTTCAAGTTACACAAACCTCGAACCGACGTGCTACTGATTATCTACTAAACAGTGAGTTTCATGACCCCACTTTCTGAACTGTTTTACGAACTTTTGGGGTGAAAAGCATGTTTGCTTATATCTATATACTTATCTGAAACATGTGATGATGTGAATTATCTAAGTGCTAACACATGAAAGTCCCCATTAACACAGTGATTAACTTCGAGCCGGTGGCCTGTGAATAGTACTATTGGTTTGACAAACCCAGGCGGGGCCAGCACGGTTGCTGAGACATTATCCCGTTTGCACATGTCCATATTTTTACGAACCAACTTTGTAGTGTTAGACATAGCTACTTGGGGCATAATTTGGCGGAAGGGGAGCCACAGTGGTTGATTGAGCGTGGGAAATGGAGGCACGCAGCACGAACAGTCCAGGCTTCACTGTAGCTTAGCATAATTACATCATTTATATACATACATACTTATTTCATGATTACAAGTGTTAACTTGTGAATACTCATAACTGTTTTCTTGAAACTCGTGAAACTCACAAACTCTAGTAGTTGACCCGTTTTAAACTACTTTTCAAGTGTACCTAAATCGGAATGATTTGGTGATCTGTTACATGCCCAAGGTGTGTGGTTGATGCTATGTGAATAGAAGCAAGGGTGTTAGTAGTAAGATCGTATAGTTAACGAACTAGTTTTGTTTGTATCGCCTAGAATGTAAAACGATGATAGAACAATGAATTGTAATATATTGTAAATTAGTTTGTGATGTTTCTTTATAAACAATGTGTTGATACAAAAGGTGTCTGTTACATTCCCGTTTTACGCTTCCGCATTGTGCTAGTCGGGGTGTGACACAATCACAGGTGAATACGTTAAACCTTTTATAGACAGAACAACTTTTACTCTTGTAGTAAACAGGTTGTTTATTGCAAAGAGTCTGATAAATATTTGCATGAGATTACAAATTTCCAAAATCGTTACAATATAAAATAGAAAATAAAAGGTAACTCAGACTGATTACACACGTGTCTGGATCCAAACATAACTGACTAAACAGACATACAAAAATAAGTCACTCCCAACTGGTTCTCCGATCAGGGTTGCATAGCTCGGGGAATGTTATCTCCAAACAGGGGCTATGTAACTCGGGGAACTCTTGAATTGTGTGTGTAGGGCAGTGGTACAAATCCCGGGAATGACTGGTATTCCTACTAAAATTGTGAAGCAGAAAACTATATTTGTATTTAACGACTGTTATAAATTCTTTTAAGAGTCAGTCAACATTTCATCAGCTCATCGCTGACGTATTTTTCCCAACCATTGCAGGTAATTAAGTGCAGGTAACTATAGACAAGGATTAGAGTAATGAAGAGAGATGATAGCGATACAAGATGGCTCAATTTTGAATATAATCCTTGTAATAATATAAAAACAATATTTTGTAACTAAATACGCGGGTATTTAATTCCCGAGTAAGTTTTCAATGTAAATTAATATTTTACAAAGTCTTTCGCTAAAATAAACCCGCAAATCTGATAAAAACAGGTACCAACTGGGTGTCACACTCCTAGGCCCTGAGTCGGGGTGTGACAGAGATGATGCAAAATCGCCCTCTAGGTCGTCTATGGCTGTTGGAAGAGAAGATATGTAAGGCCCCGAACCCCGGGAACCCCACAGTTGGTAATCATTCAAAACACTCGTAAAAATAATTAAACTTAAAAACAATTCTTTTCATTAAAATAAGCATCACAGAGTATAATTCTGCGGAAAACGTAAATAACAAAATAAGTTCCCAAAACCCGGGAATTTTGCCCAAAACCAACATAATTATCTTTAATAAAAATTTTAAAAAATAAATGTTTAATAATAAAATCTTCAAATCCCGTATGCCCTTCACCGTCCAAGTAGCTTCGTGCACGTTCAAGCGATAAGGCATCCTCTTCCTAACCTGAAACTCACACTAACATGCACACAAAGTCAGCTTAAGCTGAGTGAGTTCAAGTTTTAAATAAGTAACAAAAGTCTTAATAATCATTCCAACGGTTTTAAAACTATAATCGGAAATACATCAGTTAGGTCATCACATTTAATAAATAATCATCCTTACGCATAAACATCTCTATACGTACATTCCTATATATATAAATATATATATATGTAACATTCAATAATAACATTTAGGGTCGAGCAAACGTACAACCCAAACACGTAACATTCAGCGTATGCAAACACAAAGTAGACATACGCAACATTCAGTAGTCGAGACGACTACAACATTTGCCAAATATTGGCCATTCCATAATATATATACACATACACACATTCTTTAACATTCCAAGGCCTACCAATACTAGTAAGCCTATGTAAAATCGTTTAAAACATTTCATCAAGCAAAATCGCTTAGGTGTGCATGTTAGCCCAAAACTTAAAAAGAGTTAAATGGGGCATCAAGAACTCACCTGAGATCAACCAAACACCGGCAACGAGCTAAGGACTCCCAAAGTACTCACTCACAAGCAAGGGCCTATAAATTGCACGCAACGCATCACTAAACTGGACCGTAAGAACACACTTGCCTAATGGGCCGTTCAAGCCCAACACTTTGGCCCGAGGCCCAACAACTTGGCCCGAGGCCCAACCCATACCCAATTACTTTACCTCAGCCCCTAAAACCTTTCAATTAACCAAATCCACCCGATTATGGTCGGGGCTAACCATGATGCACAACTCACCCGCCGGTAATCAAATCGAGTCGAATACGTGCGTAATAAATCTTAAAACCAATTCCCAAACAAATCTGCCCCAAATGGACCAAATTCCCATTTAAATCTTTTCATACATCATAATTATGTCACCCGAGTTGATAGAGTTGACGGTTCCTTTTTATAACTCTCAATTTAACATTTAAACGAAAATTCGCGCACTGCCGACTCGATTGACCAATCACCAACCAAAACAGCCCCGAGTATCAAAAAAATAATTTTCCCACAGCCCTTAGACTCCCCTAGGGCCATGAAAACTGATTCGGTTGGTCATTCAGTCGATTAACGCATCAAACTCAACAATTGACAATTCTACACCCGATAAACCCTAGTTTTCGAACTAAAATCGATTGACTGACCTAAACACCTCCAATGGCCACGAAATTTTAATACGATGTAAATGTCATACCTGAGAATCTTTCTACACCAGAAACTCTAATTTTTATCCATGGGAAGTGGGTCAATTACACCTTGGCCGAAATCTGTCCAACAAAAAGTATCGGCAAAATTGAGCATCAAAACGATTAGGGGTGAACGAAAAGAGTGTTAGGGATTGTAGTACATACCTTGAACTACTTTTAGGAGCTTGGAATTGATCAAAAAGTCAAAGCAATGAAGGGGGGAGGGGCTGGTCTTGCGCCGATCGGATATCAGCTAGGGTTAGGGTTTAATTTTTTTGTTTATTGATATAATACAAATATTTTTCATCCAAGTCCCTCGAATTTGTAAGATTTGGCAACTTGTAAGGAAGGTTAAGTGTTTTAACGTAGCGAGATGACGACCAGGTTTCCGGGAAACGTCGGTTAAGTCCCGAGAGTTATACATACTTTACACGCGCTAAATCATTAAACCGGAAGTTGACGGGCGTTACAAGATATGTTGAATGGGGCTGAAAATCATAATTAGTTATTTTTAGCAGTCTTTAACTTCTTCTTGTAGCGCGAAGACCTTCTTCACAATCCTTCGTATAGTGTGAAGGTCAAAATAGTCGGGTCTTGATTTATAACTCCTTCGCGTAGCGTGAAGGAAGAGTCTTCAGCCCGTCGCGTAGCGCAACAGTACCTCTTAGTAGGGAATTTTGGTTGTTTACTTGTTTTATGCATCGAAATACGTGCCGAACAATTCTGCTCCTCTCATACGTCAATCCAAGCTTGTATATTGCTTCATCCTTAGCATCTAAAGACCTGAAATACAGAAATACGCTTCAAGTACAAAAGTGCACACTATAATTTAACCGGAACTAACTACTTAATACGCTAAAATACACTAAATATACCTAGTCATCAGTAGCTGGAGCTTTTAATAAAATGTATAAAATGACCAAAATGGGCATAACTAAAAAAACATAATACTATATGTATATATCTTGGAATTTTAAGCATTCAAATGTGGAGCTTTTCATACTAACCTAAAAGCTTTAAGCTCCTTCATAAAAGTGAAATTAACAATTTAAATATTCTGATTTTTAGACAATAACAAGCTAATTTAATATTATATATTATCGAATAACCTGTTTTTTTAAACGTTTAGCGGTGATTGGTTCGTTTAGACGAGTAAAACCATTTTTAGTTTATTTATTTATTTACTTATTTAAAATTTAGTTTTTTAAATTTAGAAATATAAATTTATAAATATATGTTAAAATTTATATATTTCATATACATGTATGGAAATGTTAATCGTTAATTTATTTGAAGGTTTAATGAGGTTCGGTTCGTTAAACGTACAAATATAATCTTAGTTTTTTTGTTATAGATTTATCTGAATATTTATATTTGAGTAAAACAAAATAACATAAGTAAAATAAATAAATACATAAATAAATAAAATGAAAAAAAAAATGAAAAACGGTCCTTGGAAGGCTCAACCTGTACGCCTGGACATGCCACTGTCTTAAACTAACAAGCATCAACCAACTGAACCAAACTCTAGTATTAAACGAAAATTATTTGAACACTAACCCAAATCCATCCCAACCCTCAAGAAGGGAAAACGGGGAAACGGGGACGGGAGGGTTGGGATATTTTATATATTATATTATATTTTGAATAATTTACATTTATGGTCAAGAATTAAAGTATAATTATATATTGGACCCGGAACTTTGAAATGCTTTACTGATGCATTGAAAGTAAATAATTTCCTGGATATTTTCGTATTATGTCCGTATAGTTTGAGGATCGTTTAAATAAAAACTTTAAATCCCGGAGTTTCGTTAGTTGAACAAAATGAAAAGAACACGAATGAACGATAAACGTAAATCATCGTGATTATTATATTATTGATGAACGACAAATAAGAATTCATTGAAACGACGAAACGGGTTGGTTTAACAATACAAATTCAAATACCAATAAAAATGACAAATACAATATAACATGAAACTATATATATATATATATATATATATATAAACAAAACCGGAAATTTAAAATGGGTCGGATTTTCGGGTTTGAAAAGTAGGCCTGTAAATGAACCGAACGCTCGGTGAACTGTTCAGCGGGAAGTTCGTTTATATTCGTTTATTTAATAAACGAACGAACATGAACACATGTCCCGTTCGTTCATTTATGTTCATGAACGTTCGTTTATGTTCATTTATTTATGTTCATTTAGTCTATTTATTTATTTATGTTTATTTATGTATAATTAAATATTATTTGGATATGTCATCTGTTTAAAAACTTTATATTTGTTAATTTGTGTTCATTTAAGTTCGTTAATGTTTGTTTGTATTCATTTACATTTGTTCATTTATGTTTGTTTATCTTTGTTTAATTATGCTCGTTTAGATTTAAAAATAACGAATATAAACGAACACAAATGTCCGTTTTTTAAATAAAAAACATGAACATAAATATTTGTTCGATTAAGTGTTTATGTTCTTTTAAATTAAATGAACGAACACGAGCATACCCTTATTCATGTTCATTCGATTCATTTACAGGCTTTCACTATTCACATTGATGAATACACCAGTCTCAATCTCTAGACCATGCCGATTTTATTTTTCTTCGTTTGTGTTTGTGAACCGTTCGTGAACACATTAATTTCCTTAATGAACAAACACGAACATAAAATATCGTTCGGTAAGTTTTCGTGAACACATTATAATCTTAATGAACGAACATGAACAAGACCTTGTTCGTGTTCGTTCGGTTCGTTTACAGCCCTATTGAAAAGTAACAATTGTTACAACATATTATACAATGACTACAAACAATGATAAGTCAAAAGACAAATGTGGAGCACAAAGACGCAATGACGCAATCTTTATTTTTAATTTTTATCTTTAATACGAGTCTCAATTGAAAAACACAATGACAAAATTCTATAACACAATTCATAGAAAAACTTATATAAAAAATACAATGAACAACAATAACATAATATAAAAAACACAATATTTTTTTTATATATAACAATATATTCATATTAAAGATAAAAAACGTTTGTTATTATGATGATTTTTTTTATAAAAAAATGTTGCATGAAAAAGTTATAGACGCTTTAAAATGATGGGGATCTGACATGCGACTTGCATGTGAAAAAAGAAAGTAATCATAAGTAGGTTATTACCTTCATTTCATTCTTATCAATTTTTATTTTTAAATCAATCTCTATCATTCAAATATAAAATTAATAAATTAGATTTAACATAAAAAATTGTTAAATGACGTTTGTAGGAAATAAAACATGTCAATTTTTTCTTTTTCCTGTTTTTCTTTATTTTTTTCTTTTTTTTACATTGCTTGCCAAAAAAAGAATTAAAAAAAAAAAAAAAAGGTTAAACCCTTGTTGCCCTAACATCAAACTTCCAGTTCCAGATGTGTAAACCCTGCCATCATCATCATCATCATCATCTAAATCTTCCATTGCAGATCAATGGAAGACTTCATTAAAAACCAAACATTTGCAGTCCACGCAGTCGCCGGTGCCGGAGCTATAACCCTCGGAACTGCCGCAACTTACCCTTTTGAGACTATCAAAACCCTCATTCAGGTTTCATTTGTATCAATCGTTATGTCAATGCAACAATTGAACTCATTTATTCATTATTTCTTCCAATTTTAACATGGATTCTAACAGGTTGGGTCAGGCCCTGATAAACAGTTGAGTGCACACCAGGTGTTCGATAGAGTGCGCAAATTATCCGGCGCTTCCGGTAATGTTGTTGTAGCTTTGTGGATTAGTAATTAGAACGAAACCTTGTTCATGTTCGTTCGGTTAGCATTAAACTTGTTCGCCAACGGTTCATGAATGCTAACCAAACGGAAATTCTTGTTCGTGTTCGCTCATTTAAGGAATTGAACTTGTTCGCAAACGATTCACGAACGCAAACGGACATGTACTATTTAAGAAAAGAAAAACAGCATTCTTAATCCAAAACATTAGACATAATCACTTTAATTAAATATAAAGGTAAGAACTTGAGATAATAATAATAATAATAATAATAAACATAATCATCCCCCAATCGGTGGTTTTATTTTGATAATGCCAATGAAGCACAAGTTAGATTTGTTGTTAGTTAAAGACAAGACTTATAAAATACATCTTTAACAAAACAAACTGAACATAAACAACAAAATAATAAAATTTAAATGTCAGGTTGGTTATTACAAATAAAATGTTGTAAAAATATAAAAAAAACCTTTAAATAGCGAACATAAATGAACACAACAAATGAACGAGCAACCTCCGTTCATGTTCCTTCATTGAACTACGTGTTCGCTCATTTATTAAACGAACGAACATAAACGAACTTCCCGCCGAACGGTTCATGAGCTGTTCGCTGAACGTTCGGTTCATTTACAGCCATATTAGTAATTGTGCAATTACTTCAAATTTGACACTCCGAATGCTAATTTAAGCTTTGTAATGTGCCCTTATTGAATTCAAGATTCATGAAATTGATCCGTTGAATGTGAACCTCCTTGCAGGGTTATACAATGGTTTTGGGTGGTTGGCTATAGGGAGAATATTTGGCGTGGGAGCACGGTTTGGTACCTATGAGTTACTAACAGCTTTCTATAAAGGTCGATTATCCATCTTTAAGCCATTATACGCATTATTGCTTATACTAATTATGAACTGTCAAAATGTTTTCATAACGCATCATCTTTGTGGGTCCCATTATTACGCAGACGGTCGTAAAGACAACTATGTGTACGTCTCTGAAGCTCTTATGGCAGGAATTGTAGCAGGCGGTGTGGAATCACTAACAAGCTCTCCGTTTGAGCTTTTCACAGTTCGTGCACAGGTGGCAGCCGCTTCTCGTGTTCCAGACACTTCAAATTTACAAAAACCGTCTGTATCATCATCTTCAGCTGCAAAACTACTGCGCGGGTATTGTCCAGACGTTAAAGAACTTGACCATTCAGTTGGTTTGTTATCCACTTTAAACACTAAACAGTCTAACTTAACTGGCTCTTTGAAAGAGTACCCATGGATGATGACTGGGACTGGGCGAGCCCCACCTGTGTACCATGTTAGGAGGCCGGTAGATGTCGTGTCTTTAGAAGGATGGAGGGCCATGTGGAGGGGTATAAGATCAGGGTTGGTTCGTGATTGTGTTTTTGGTGGTGTTTTTTTTGCCAGCTGGCAGTTTCTGCATCGTGCCATGCTGGACTGGAAGGCTGTTGGGATGGACCCCATTCCGAGGTTTGTTTACATAGTTAATTTTGTTTGTATGGGTTTCAGTTATTTGATATTATTGAATTTGTTTTTTAATGATTTCAGTATTGATGAAGATATTGGCCCACTACACCCGCTAGCTGTTAGTTTGGCAGCTGGATTTTCAGGCTCGGTTGCTGCAGCAGCATCACATTCTTTTGACACTGCCAAATGTCGGTCACAATGTCTTGTGCTTCCAAAGGTATGGTTTTTTTTCATTAAATGCTATAAACATATAGTTAGCATGGATTTAAATCAGTATGCTTGTGTCTAAACTTTGATTTTGTGTCAAGACTTAGGCTTCTAAACGAACTGAACGAGCACGAATGGTACATGTTCGTGCTCATTAGTTTTAAGTTAACTTTTAACTTAAACTGAACAAAGGATCAAACACGGAAAATTAAATTAACGGGGTTTTCTTGTTCGTGTTCGTTCGTTAAGCAAATGAGTGTGTTTGAGTTCATTTATGTTCGTTTGTTAATAGTATAAACAAACGGTTCACGAACAGAAATGAACGAGCATTACTGAGCGTAGATGAACAGACATAACCGAGCTAACACCAATTAAAATTTAACATGAACATCAATATGTCAGGAGTAAAGTATAAATAAAACTAGAATAAAACGTAGTCGGTGTGGGTCTAAAATCTGAACATATAAACAACAAACTTGAACATACGTAAACGAACGAACATAAACAAACGTAAATGAAAGAATGTCAACAAACATAAATGGACGAATGAGACACGCACTCATTTTTGTTCATTTAACTAAATGAACAAATTAATTTGTTCATGTCTGTTCGTTTATTAATAATTAAATGAACCTCAATGAACTTTCTACCGAACGGTTCACTGGACCTATGTGTTTAGATCATGATGATGTTTTATTGTTTGATTGCAGTATATTACCATGGAGAGAAAGTTTCTTAGGTGGAGTTTGCCAGGAAAGAGGTTCGAGAGATATACAGGCATTCATCCTCGAGATAGAAATATACTTTTTCGTGGGATTAAGTTGCGGATGGCGTGTAGTGGAATCACATCATATATTCTTACTGGTAGTTACTTTTTCATGATTGATAAGTTAACCTAATTTCAAGATTAACAGTATTCATTGTATAAGGTTAATAAGGGTTTTAGAACTTTTGCTTAAACATGAAACCACTTGACATGTAATCTGAACACATCTTTTTGTTAGAAAAAGGAGTCATCTTTGTTGACATTTTTAAAAATCTAACACAATGCTCTGTGGTTGGAAATGAGATTCATCTTTCTTGACATGTCTCGCGTCCTTCCATCACTTGATTCGATTTTATAATTTAGAGTTTGTTTGCATATGAATCCGGTAGCTATACCGCGTGTTTTTAGTTAGAGGTTGCAATTTCAATTCATTTACTCCCGTGAGCCGGTCGATTTAGGTTGACTTAGGTTATGCTTCTTTGATCGGGTATAACTGAAAAGAAAATAGGTCAAACGGTCCAACAGACAATGCACTCTCAACTTAATCCAGCCTTTTAGACCCATCCATTTGTCATTAGCATACCACTAGAGGTGTACAAACCGGTTAAGAGTTATAAACTAGACCGGTTTAGTCAACAGCTAGTCAAAAGTAGGACCGGTTTTGTCCAAAGCGGTTTGCTTTATAAATTAGTTTAGGAAGAAAATGTTTGAACCTATCAAAATGATTCGGGTCATGTTATAACCGATTTAGGACAAAAAAACAAAAAACTGGTTTGAGGAAAAAAGACCGTGTCTTTTTTTTTTTAAATTAGGAGGTTCTTAAACCGTTTTGCTAATTCGAACTTTCGAAGTGCGAACTGGTTTACGGACCCATGGGTTGGGTTGGTTTGGATCCTGTTTGGCCCAAAATGGTTTTGGGCTGTTATTGGGTCGGGTTGAAAGCCGGTTCATCAGTTTGGAACTGGTATTTTTTTTCAAACGATATACTTTCATAAACACAACCAAGAACATTAAACAAACCTCCTCCACAAGCCGGAGGAGAGCCGGCCAACAAAACAACACGTAACCTATATGAAGTTAAAATTACACCAATTCGACCACCTTATCGTTTTATATTTTGATCTATGTTTATACCAAAAAAAGCCTAACGATTTTATATCTCTAGTATTCTCTTCAATCTTCCCCTCTTTTCCTTCAAAGATTCTATCGTTCCTCCCTTTCCACATTCTCCGACACGCAATAATAATTATCCCGTGAAACAACCTCCTAAATGTTTTATATTGTCTCTTTATCTTAAAAATGCCACATAAAGGTTTAATATCGTCTCTATCTTAAAAATGGATTTGTGTAATGTAAAATGTATTGCAAATATCTTTTTGAAAGTTATTTTTAATTAATTGAGTTGCACAATAAAGAGAACTACAATATTATACCCTTTTGAAGACACAAGTGGTGATGCACTTTCCAAACCACACAAGTGGTGTTGACTTCAATTGGAATTTTGCTTTGACCTTCTTTAAGTATAATTAGTCTTGCTCTAAAGGTACATGCTTGCTTTAACCATAATTTCTTCTTGCTTAGTTTGGCTTTTAACCAATGTTACAAAAAAGCATTTGTGGGGCTTTCATAATTCATCATGTCTGGTGGTATTAAAACACTTATTACATACACAAAATTCCTCTTAGAAAGTGTTTGTAGAACTTTGTCTCATATACAAAGCATATACTTTATATATAAATATTTGAACGTGTGTATTTATATGTAAATATTATAAGTGATGACATTAGATAAAATTTATGTGGGTTTGGTTAATCCCACACTCCAGTACTCCACCACCCTCTTCATGTTCACACCTCTTGGCCCTAAAAATAATATCCATCTTTTTCTTTATTCTATTTTCTATATTTTTTTAGTCTTTGTGATTTCATTTAACAATTACTACTATAATTACAACTATTATTATAATATCATGTAGTTATTGTTATTATTATTATTACCACTTTTTTATTATTATTATTAGTTTTATTATTATTATTATTATTATTATTATGGTAAAATACAAACACACACATTATAAAAGTTTCAGATGAAAATCTAAATAGAGCATACATAATTACAAAATACACAAAAATAACAACACAGTAAATTAATTAACATTATTGCTCCAATAATCTATAATAAGATTTTAAATGGTGGATAATCAAAATGATTAACTTGTCTATACATGCTTTGTCTAGCAATATAGAAGGTTTCTTATGCTGATGCATATCATATTTAGTGCCATAAAGTGATCCCCAAGTGCATGCATGTCAGCATGTGCAAGTGTATTGCAATAGTTACATGTGTGGCAAAGGCAAAACTAACACAATTCAAAGCTAACACTTAGCCATAATGTAGAAGGAAACAAAAACTCAAATGGTGTGAGAGAGAGGTTGGAACGAATGAATGACAGTGCCGGCTCAACGTCATCGGAAGCCTAAAACTAACTAAAATTTTGAGCCCTTTTTCTCTTCTTTTTGTTTATGCGTATAAGGCTAGAGAGTATAAAAAATTATTGAATTTTGATTATATGCAGTGATAATGGATATGAAACACTCATCTTTAGCTTGTGCCACATCAATGAGTTACTAGTTCTAAAAGAACTCTACTTCAAAATCTCATAATACATAGCTCCTATTTAAAATGGAGGCCCTATAAAAATGGAGGCCTAAAGCCAAGACCTCATTTAGCTTACCCATAAGACGGACCTATGAACGATTGTTGTGAAAAAGAGAGAAGAATTAAATTGATTTCATAAATCATGGATTAGAGTTTGGAAGTGATTTATTGTTTAGAACTTTAGATTTCCAATAAATAATATAATATCTTAGGTAGCGTTTGGTATGAATGAATGGCAGGGGGAATGGAATGATTCATTGCGTAGGAATGAAACAAATGGCGTTTGGTTGCTCAATGATGAAATCTTCCATTACACATTGAATCCCATTTCATCAAAACCATTCCTTCACATCCCCCTTCTTTTTTTTTTCATTCCATTCTTCCTTCATACTACTTTCTCAACACCACCACCACCACTACCATCGCCACCACCGACACTTGACCGCCACCGACACCACCACCACCAACTTTGCCGCCACCACCTTACCACCAGCCCAACCACCACCACCACCATCGTCGTTGTAACCACCAAAAACATTGTCACTGCCGCCGCCTGACCATTACCGCCACCCTACCGTCGTCATCACTGCCAATGCTACCACCGCTTGACCGCCGCCAACCCCACCACCACCGTCGCCACTGCCACCATCATTTTCGGCGCCGAAGCTAACACCACCACCGTTGCCGTTGAAGTTTTTTTGGTAAAAAAAATTATTTTGAGATATGAGTGTTTTTATTATTTCTATTTCATTTATACAATTTTTTTAGAATACCAAACAACATAAAGTAATAATTCATTTCATTTTCATAGGTTAACCAAACAAGACAAAGAAATGGAATGATCCATATCATTCTCTTGTGAATTCCATTCCTTTTTTCATTTCATTCCCCCTTCATTTCATTACCTCCAACCAAACATACCCTTATATTTATTTTAGCATGTTAAACAAAGTAAAATAACGTTATTGGAGAGATTATATATAGTTAAATCTAAGGGGGGTGGGGGTGGTTTAAAAACAATCACTTGCTCCCACCAATCACGGTGTGCCACCTCACCTCACCACTTTCCATCACTAGTGATGGAATTTTGGTGGGGGTGGTGGTGTGATGGAATTTTTTTTATTTTTTTATTTTTTTTACAATAAATACTAAAACAAGGTTAAATTAAATAAAAAATAAAACAAGATTAAATAAATATTACAAAGATAAATAAATTAAAAAACCGACCAAAAAAAACCTACGACGCTTCGCAACCCCACTTCTCGCATAGCTCGCGTTTGCGTTGAAGTAGGATCGATCTAAAGGGTTCGTTAAGATGTTCGTGTGGTTGTATGATGAATGTTAAATCGGCGTTTTTTTGGTTTTCATTCAAATGGTTAATATACGCCTCGTCACGTTTTAATTTTGAAGCAAGAGCTAGTTGCTTTCGCTCCTTCGTCTCGACCATTTCCGCCAACTTAGCCGACTTGTATTCGTTGAAGTCCTCGGCCACCGTTTCCTTTCCTAATCTTGACGATTCCCCACTTTTCTTGCGACGCGGCCGTGTGGGTGTGTCTTCGTCGGGATCGTCTCCGGGTTAATCGTTCAAGTTCATGTTCGGCGTGTTGCTTGACAAGCCGTTGGTAGACGTTGTGTAGTTCCCGGAATCGGAAGTTTTTGATCTTTTTGAAGAAGATCCTTTTTTCCTTGGAGCCGTCGGTCCGTCCATGTCGACCACGGGAACCGGTTCCCACTTCGGGTGGTGTCTCGCAATCTCCCACGCATCCAAGTAGGGAAAAGATTTATATCGAAAAATCTTGATATAATTGCTCAAGGCGTTCTTTATGATAGTCGCCTCGCTCGCTCCGCTTTGTGGATCTCGGCTCTACAGAACAATTCGAAAAATATATATATATCAAAATTGTAAAAATAAAGTAATAAATTATAAAAAAATTTTAACTAATAAATTTAAAAAAATAATTACCAATTGGATGTAGCAAGCATTAAATTTTAACATTTTTCTATTCAAATCTCCCCACTTAGAAGTCATTTTATCCATGTTTCGATCGGTTGCACCGCGAAGTTTTTCGAAATGTGCAATAACACGTCTTCATAACAAGTCTCGTTTTTGTTGGTTTCCGTGTTTTTTTGTTTCGGAGGCGTGTAAATAAGTCTTGGTCAAGGCGACCTCCTCCGCGGACGACCAAGGTCTACGGACGATGGCATCCTCCTCCGCGGGCTCCTCCGCGGGTTCATCTTCATCCACATCGTCGTCTTCATCACGAAAAGCACGTGCAAATTGATGTATAACATTGTTATCCTCTAAAGGATCGACGAACGTTTTTGACGGTTGAGATTGAAACGTTTCAAAAGGATTATTTTGAAATATTTGGCTAGAAAAAGGTGGAATAAACGGTTGGTTTTGATACGGTGTCGATGAAAACGGTGAATTAAATGTTTGAGATTGAAATGGTTGGTTTTGGAACGGTTGTGGTTGAAAAGGTTGTTGTTGGAATGGTTGGGTTGTGTCGGGTTCATCTTGTAATCGGAATCTCGCCGGCTCGCCAAGATTTTGTCGAACCTTTGGTCGGGATTGAGTTTTCTTTGAACCCGAGCCACGTTTCTTTGAACCCTCCATTTGTGTGATGTTAGAATGTTGTTTGTAGTAGAGGATTTGAGTTAGATTTGAGTTGGATTTGAAGATGGATTTGATTATATTTATATATGTTAATTAAGTTTTTTTTTTTATCTCCTCAACGGTCACATTAACGTTAACATTGGATTTGAATGCGTGATGGCCATCACGGCCGGCCCCCCATCACGCGTGATGGGAGGACCAGCAGTGGTGTTCGTAGTGCCATCACAGGTGATGGCCGTGTATAACGGACCACCCTAAATGCTCTAAGGCACCGTAGAAACTACAATTAATGGGTGAAAAATAAAGTGTGAGCATTCATACCGTAGTGCCTATCTAGTATAGTTGGTGGGTAGATAGATACATATGTCAGGTTTTACCTATTTTTAAGTTTAAAAATAATAAACTTAAATATACTTTTTTGTTGGTGGTTAGAAAGAAGAAAGTACACTATCGAATGTATGTCATAAACTCAAAAGTTTACCATTCACAACCAATTAGAACGAAGTGTCTAAAACCGCAATGTTTTAAAAACAGGTTCGTACCGGCCAGTTGAATCGGTAATACCGGGTTTCGCATATCAGACCAGTATTTTGTGCCCGGTATTTTGGACGGTTTGCTAGAACATCGAATCGACGGTTTTTTCTAAAATACCGGTTTAAACCGGCAAACCGGTTTTAAGTCCAACAGATTTTTGATATTTGCAATCCATTTTTTCTAAAAATTATTTTTAACCTTGCGATTAACATTAAAATGAGTAAACTTTTGGCTTATTTTTTTGAAAATCAATTGTTTTTGTATATCTTTTATTATGAATTAACTTTTAGATTATACTTTTTAATGGAATCATATATTTTTGGGTTATTTTTTGAGTGAAAGTTACATTTATATGAAATTACAAGGTAAACTATTCAATTTGGTTTAAAAACCCAATACAAACCGGTTCAACTGGTTGTACCATTTTTTTAGCTTAATCCGGTATGAATAAAAACCGGTTTTTACAACCGTCCCAAACCTCACGAGCCATTATAAAATTTATTGGTTCATATAAAATAAACCAAATCTAGTGTGCTTATTAAGAAATAAATGATTACGAAAATCATTATGAGGCTTATTAGTTTATATAAAATAAATCACTTCTCACACTCGGTTTAAGAAACGAGACATTTGGATAAAAGTTTTAAACCATAATATTTATAACTTGTAAGAATTTC
The DNA here is from genome assembly GCF_021521415.1 of Bidens hawaiensis. NCBI lineage: Eukaryota > Viridiplantae > Streptophyta > Magnoliopsida > Asterales > Asteraceae > Bidens > Bidens hawaiensis. The sequence goes on along the minus strand of NW_027501050.1, from coordinate 56,664 downwards.
TTACACGCATATTAGGAAATGAAACATTTACAAAATGTATTATTTATAAAATACATCCGGTCTAGGGGTGTTAATCGGGTCAACCCGATCGGGTTTCGGGTTAATCGGGTCGGGTTAGTCGGGTTGTGAAAAAAAATAATCTAACTCGCGACCCGACCCTATAAAGGTTCGGGTTTGTCGGGTTCGGGTTAATCGGGTTTCGGGTTAATCGGGTTATTCGGGTCGGGTTAGTCGGGTTAATCGGGTTGCTATATATTTTTAAGTTGATTTTTGTATTGGTAACCAGCGGACTACAATATTTATCTTATTATTGCATATAGGACTGTAGACAAACCAAACGATTAGGGATGTTCATGGTTCTATACTTCGGTTTGAAACCGTTTAAACCGATCATTTGTTTAGTTTTATGGTCGGACTTTCTTATTAACTTTTGGTCGGTCGGTTTAAAAAATTTCAAACCGCAAAGAACAGTTTGGTTTACGGTTTTAAAATTTTCAAACCGTATAACCATATCAGACCGTAAGATGAATATACTTTATTTTTTAAATATATATATTATACTACATGTAGTTAATTATTTATATTTTGTGTTAGGCTTAATAAAAGTAAAACTTGGCTATGACTATTAACTTGCTTAAACTGTATACTATAATGAGGTGTGTTTATGGTATTAAAATTTCCAATTCTATTTGTTATTTCATTTTAGATTAAGATTGAAGCTGATTTGTTACATATATATTATCAGTAGATCTAGTTGATTATTGTTAATTTTTAAGAAGCCATATGTTCACCTTAGACAACACCTCAAAACTTGAGCAGATCCTTTGTAGCATGATGATATGCAATAAATGAATTTTTGTAACTAATATAATTTGTTACGTACTTTTTTTATACATATACCCAAACCGTGAAACCAAACTGTTAGTAACGGTTCATTTTGGTTCGGTTTCCTATCTTAACGGTTCAGTTTTTGTTTTTTATTCACGTTTGGCTCACGATTTGTCCTAAAAACCGTTAAAACCGGACCGTGAACACCCTTATAAACGATCACGTACAAGGGCATGTTTGTTCTCGTTTATTTAACTTTAAAGGAACACGAACACTTAATCGAACAAATATTTGTGTTCATGTTCGTTCGTTTAAAAAATGAACATGTGCATGTTCGTTTATATTCATTCATTTAAAATCTAAATGAACAATTCACGAACATAAACGAACGTAAATGAACATATATGTACATGCGTAAATGAACACAAACAAACATAAACGAACACAAATGAACACAAACAAACACCACTAATCGGGTTAACCCGAAACCCGATTTTTTTTCCAAAAACAAACTCGAAACCTAATACTATTAACAATTCGGGTTATTCGGGTCAACCGAATAACCCGATTAATACTTTTTGACCATGTTTAACCCGACCCTAATAAGCTTATTAGGGTTCGGGTCGGGTCGGGTTAATCGGGTTCGGGTATTTTGAACACCTCTAATCCGGTCTAACATGCACGTTCGTGAATTTAATGTTCACAAAGAACATAGGTTTACATCAATAAACCTGGTCTAACACACAAGTTAGAAAAAATAACGATTGAAAAATCGTCTTAAGTCGAACAGTTGAATCATAAATCATTCGTCTTGTATCATGGTATAGGATTTAAGATTGTACCACATCTTTATAAATCCACACACAACAATTTGTATACTGCATACATATTTTCAAAAACAAATATACAAGATTGCCCAATTACGAAATAATTTTAATATTTTCCGTGAACCCAATATCCTTAGTAAAAAGGTTTAAGATTGCCTTAACAATCTCACATAAAATTGTTTTAAGATTATAGGAATATTGAACACTTTTTATATTAAAATTAATACAAATAATAACGATACTCTCGTTATTAAATGAGAAAATAAGTAGTACAAATACTGTAATATAAAATAAAATAAACAATGAAATAACATAACAAATATGTTAAATGATTCAACTCAAGATCTTCAAATGATAAGTCTTCAAAACTTGTTATTCATCAATATTTTCTTGTAATCTTCTTGACGCGAACTTATAAAATAAAATTTCCAACTTTTACCACATCAACGACTTCTAGTAGTCTCTTTGGCTGCAAGGATTGACGAAACAAAAGTTGACGATTGAGGCTGAAGCACGTGTTCAACATGCTTCCCTTAAAACAGATTCCATGCCTCTACATAAGACAACGCGTTTGTCTCTCACCATACAACAGCTGAAGTAGTTAGTACTACCGAAGATGTCTACACACCTGAGGTTACATCGGTTAATTAAAATGTAGTGTTAGAACTTGTGGAAAAAGAATAGAATAAAGAAGTAAATGAATCAAGTATAGAAACTCATCTCTAGGAAGTATTAAACTCTCTTTACCATTTAGGAGGATATATATTAGCTTATGTGTCAACTTATACATAAGCTACGCCCCTACGGTGACCACCCGTAGATATATAATTAGGTTGTCATATTGAACTTAGATCTTGGGATCTCCAGTAAACTAAGTTAGGTTTCTTCTATATACCCTTTTTCATGGGCTTTAGTCTTATTCCATAACAGATCTTTATTAAACCCCCAGGTTATTGGATTCATAACATTATCTTTGACTTTGTCTAGTCACTATAGATAACTTGCGTAGTCGAGATCAGTTATCCTGATGTGTGCTTAACTTATAAGTTAATTTTTCCTATTGTCAATTTTCTAAAACTATAACCTTAGTAGCCACCCGAATCTGGTTATAATATCTGTCTTTGAAAGATACACTTATCATTAAGGCAAACAAATCTCCATTATGCACCACAACCTTTTTTCCTCCACTTAGTCGTGTGTTTGCAATGTTAGATTGGATTAAAATAATCCTTATTGCTAAACCTTATAAGTTCAAATGCAAGACACCTCACATTTAAGTGCTATTGGATAACATCATCCAACTTTTGAATGAGGTGTAGCATCCCAAGTTTGTTAGGTAATTAAAAGAATCGGGCTTAATCGAATTATAAAAGATAATTATCTAAAGTACGAAGGGGTTAAGTGTCATTAGATAAAAGTTAAACATGAAACCCTATCCCTACCTTATAAAAGTAGCCATCATCTCATTTCATAACCATCTTGGCCTCCAACCTCATTCAAACCTAAAATTCTCATTTTTGAGAGAGCAACCCATAAGACCCGATGATTCTCGGAGATCTAACCATCGGATCGGTCTCAATTTGTAATTGATTTTTCATGACATATAAATGAAGATTTACACTAGTAGGATCTTTGATCAGAGGTCAGAAGTCTAGTTTTTATTCAAGGGAAACGTAACAGCGGAAAAGTGAGTTTTCCGAAAACTGTTTGGGTTTTCTGGCGACCGTGGGGGTGGATTCCGGCGGCGAAAGTGGCCGGTGCTGGTAAAGCTCAGTGAACTAGTTGCGTGGCCGCTTGAATCACTCAGTTCCGATTTCGTTTGATATAGTTTTGGGCTATCCGAGTGATTTCGAACATAAACCTCTGAGGTATGTTTTTTTTTAAAGCTTACTTTTCATGTATGGAATTGCATGAAACTTGGTAGGATGATAGATCGGGTCATGATTATTGATAACATAATGAACTTGAGAGTAAATGGGTAAGTTGGTTAGGTTCGGGTAAAACGAGTAGTGTCAGGTTCATGAAAAGGGCGGGTAAACGAAGTCGGTTTTGCACGAAATTTGAAAGAAAAGTAAATTGGGTTGAAACATGTAAGAAAAACATGAACTCCGCAGTAAAAGTGTTAAAGGGTGAGATTCGGGATGAACGAGTGTGTTTGGACCGTGTAATACCCAAGTAGATAGGGTTGTTATGGCCTAGAACTCGTATAACAGTGAAACGAGTCAAAATGAAAGATTAGAGGATGAAAATAGTTAAAGAATGATATTAATAAACAAACAGTTAGAATCGCAAAAAGGAGCAGAATCGCATCGCACGGAAACACGATTCGATTCGTTGGAAATGCGATGCGATTCAGGTGAGGAGTGCGATTGGAATTGCTAGCCAAGTGATGCGATTCATTTGCAGCCATGCAATGCGATTCATTGCCTCCATGCGATGCGATTGGTTTTCATTCATGCGATGCGATTGGTTTGCATCCATACGACGCAATTGGTTTGCACCCATGCGATGCGATTGGTTTGCACCCATGTGATGTGATTGGTTTGCATCCATGATATGCGATTGGTTTAAATCCATGCAATGCGATGCGATCCGTTTGGGGAATGCGATTGCTTTCCGGTGCGATTCTTTTCAGAACATTAACCCATTAACTAAGTTAAAGTAGTTAACTAGTCTAGAAAGTATGACCTGGTTAGAAGTAGTTAATTAACACTTATAATTGTTGCATAGTTAGTCATGCCCAGTTGAAGATGGGTGTTACAATTAATTCAGAAAGGAACAGGACCCGGATGAGTTTCTAGCACCTTTTTTCTGTTATGTTTTTCGGGGCTGTGTGCATACTCTATGTGATAGGCTAATACACTTATTTTATATGGTAAGTGATGATATGTGAATATTTATGTATAGACCTATATTATTATATGACAGAAGGTATATTGTATGGTCGTATGGTTGTATGGTTATCCGTGAAGAAGGGACCAGACCCTAATAATATCTGAGATTGAAGGGACCAGACTGTAACATCTCGGATTTTTCAAACCCGTATTCGTTTACGTTTAAACCGACAGGGAATAGTTTAGATAATTATAATTAATCAAGAATTAAATATCTAAGTTTCTAATGCTTACTTATTACCCCTCATGCTTTACATATTGTTTAAATCCTATTTAATCCATATAAAATTCAAGAAAGGATCAAACATCAGACTATAAGGACTAAATATGACATTTCATGAAACCTAACCCTCCTTTTGGCCGGAGCGCCGCGTGTTGGGGGTGGCCTATGCCCACCGCGCGCCGCCATGAACCACCTGATCAGAATGCTTAGTCGATTTCATTTCCTTGTTCGTTTAAAGTATAAAATCATTTATTTTAAGCATAATCGAGAGAATTAAGGACCAAGTAATCATAATATAACTAAAATACAACTTCTAATTCGTTTCCCTCTGCACAAGATCAGATCATTATGAATAATTCAATGATTCTTTCCTTTAAATCGTATTTACTTGCCTAAACGAGCAAATATACCAAATATAGTTCGTTCTTGCTATTTGTATATAAACAAGATCATATTCTTCTGGCACAAACTTCCCTAAACTCTAAATATTCATCTCCCAGCCTTCATCATCCTCTGGCCTTCATCATATTGCTCGGTTTTGATTATTTGTTGAATATACAAGACTCGAAGTTTGACTTTGCTTATGCACCAACCTTTAACTCATCGTTTCTCTTGATCCTTTCACTTACCGGGTAGGTTGTAAACATAGGAATCGTTCATACATATGCCCTAGTCAATAACCTTCAATCAATTTCGGTGGTTGAAGGGTGTTGACTGGTCAAATCGTTTAAAACACGTTAAAGGGCAAAACAGTCAACAAGTTTGACTTTACGTTTTCTCATACTTATGATCGGATTCAATGTTCGGTCTAGAAGACTTTTATTCTCGTAATAAAAATTTAAGGCTACTGACCAAAACCCGACTTCCGACTCGCTGTTTGGATCTGGTCAGTACCAGCTCGCTTAAATCTTAAATATAACGTAACTTGAGTTCTAAACGTCCGTTTGGGTTGATTCCAACGGCCACGAGTTCATATTTACTTAACTTATCATATCTCAAAGTTTCAGGTTTTGATTATTAATCTAATTCGACGCGTAGTGGACGACTCGCTTAATCTAAGGTGTGTTTTATCATTCCCCTATTTTACTCAATTTTCACAACATTTTGGGGACATATGCGTATATCATACTATATATATATATATATATATATATATATATATATATATATATATATATAGTATGATATATGCATATGTCCCCAAAATGTTGTGAAAAATAGCAAACGTGTAATTGTGTGTGATTAATCAAATATACATGTTATGAGCTTACTTGTTTATGTGCAATCGTTTGACATATCCCCTTGGAGAGGGTTCTCATATTATTGACCACCGCCCGATTCGCTGGGCAACGGTCTTATTATTATTTGTTCATGGTTGATTTACCGGCTCCCGATTCGCTTGGAAATGGTTTAATCGACAACTTATTTGCTCATGGTTTGATTTCATTACCGCATTTATTACGTTTTAATTATTTTTCTTATTTATTATATTAACATTACTTTTGGTGTCATAAAATGTTGATAAAATCACTCAACATGTTTGTTGACAAAACTCCATTTTCTACGCATATGCAGGTTGCTTGTATTGAAGATTGAATTTTGGACACGTAGACAAGACCTTAGGATATAAACAAGAAAATATTATTTGAGCTTACATTCATGTACTTATATTGTTTGCTATATTTGGATGTTGTGTGTATTCTTTAAATAAAATAATTAATTAGATATTGTTACATTTTATATATGATAGTACCTTCGAGCTGTGAGCAATCGTATCATGCCCTGACATTTCCACCTTAGGTTGGGGTGTGACACAGACCCTAATAATATATGTCACACCCCGACTAGCAAAATGCGAAAGCGTAAAACGGGAATGTAACAGACACCTCTGGTATCACCAACGGTGTTTATAAAGAAACAATACAAACTAATTTACATTATATTACATCCCATTGTTCTAACATTGTCTTTACAATCTAGGCGATACAAACAAAACTAGTTCTTTAAACTATTTAATCTTACTATAAAAACCCTTGCTTCTATTTACATAGCATCAAGCACGTTCCACGATAGATAGCACGTTATCACTGTTGAGTTGGATTTTGATAAGGAAGATTGGAATCTTCTCAACCTCCTCAGAAAACGGCTAAGTATGGACTTCGAGCAAGCGTAGACGATCGAGCATGGTTTTACTACTTCGAGCAAGGTCTTCAGAACCTTAAATGGTTGATTCTTCTAAGTGTTAAGGTTTCGAGCAAGCTACACTTCAACGAACAAGAATATTCTTCTATCGAGCATGGATTGCCAATCGAGCAAACAACTTGATCATACAAGTTTTAACCAAGTGTTACGAGCATAGGATGATCGAGCACATGGGGACAAGCATGAATGCAATAAGAAGATGTCACGTGATCAAAGCAAGGACTTCGAGCACAGTTCAGTTCCACGAGCAAGATTTACATCCGAGCATGCTAAAGATTGCTGAATAAGAAGACTGAAGACATCAAGAAGAATGAGCTTGCTTGATGGACTAGTTCGAGCAAATCATGGATTAGTCAAGAGGAATGAAGCTTGCTGGAAGGGAATATCTTCACCGAAGATATTCTAAGTAAAGTATGCTCGAGGATATTCATCGAGAATACCTAGCATAGTGAGTTTGCTCGAGCAAGATTGCTCGAGGACTCAACACTTGTATTATTTTGTATTTCATTATGTAATGATTAGGAACTTCTAGAAGGAATGTCAGGGTCTATAAATAGGGTCCTAGGTTTCCATTTAAGGGTAACGTTGGCACACACAGAATACGAGAAACATTCTAAAAGAATATTCTATTTGTTTCCTCGTATAGCCGCCGCCGCCGTCATACACGAAACCCTAGACATTCCTTTCACTGTTTCATTAATGACTCATTTAATACAGTGAATCTTTGTCTTTGAATGTGCTTTTATTGATTACCTATTATCGTTTCGTGTTTGTTATTTTCACTCCTTCGTTCCCACCCGTTGGATATCCTGATTTCGTCGGGATATTCAACAGGCCTTTGGGTTGCAGAGTCGGTGTGTTCTTGTCAACCTTTTCGAAGGTTTCACTCGACTAACGGTCCTAACAAGTGGTATCAGAGCTTGTGTAAGCTCGCTGAAGGCCACGGGTGTAAGGTCCCGTCCCTGGTAACCCTACTTTGGTGTTGGATTTACTCATAAACACAGTTCTAAAATCAGAGTTAATTTAAAACTTTTCACGGAATACTTAATATTAAACATTCTTACATAACAGAAGTACTTGTCTTAACAAAATACATTAAGTCTTAAACAATAACATAAATGACACGTGAATCTTTCGTCTTTGATGCCAGTCTCCATCCGTTTGCCACGTGTCCCACCTCAAGCAACATGCCTCATCCTACTCACCTGCGTGCATACTAAAAGTCAGCTACGCTGAGTGAGTTCTAGTTAATCAATTAACATATATTACATTCATACCATACTCATACGTGTCCGGAGATACGTATTTATACCTTATTTACAATCACTTCTTTCGTACATACTTTACATATATGCATACGTTCCTACATACTTTCTTTCATGAAACCCTATGGTATACCATAAGCTATTCTATCTTAAACATCACAGATATTATAAGGGTCTGGTCCCTAACATCACAGATATTATAAGGGTCTAGTCCATTCTGTCTCGAATAACCATACCTTTATCATGCGTGCATACTTTACATATCTTCTAGTTATAAATATATATACGTACTCGTTCATACAATCATTATGTAACAATACATTCAATACACAATTATACACGTATCATACACTTACCAATCAAGTAAGTGTATTATCTACTACATAGGAGTATGCACACAGCCCTGGAAACATAATAAATATAGGGGCTTGAACTCACCTGGAGTCGGTTTCTCTCGCTGTTAATGGTAATGCCCTTCCTTAGTTGCGCATGGCTAACTGTACAACACATTACGCGTGTCAATTATCCATTACTACTACTTCTTACATCTAAGTTAGTGAAACCCTCAACTAACGGGGGTCCGGGGCGGTAGCCCCTAGCAGGGTCCAAGGGGCAGAGCCCCTGGCTGGGGTCGAGCTGCCAGGTCAGCTTGGAAAAATTTTATTTTCACTAACAGTCCTTTAACAAAAATGCATCAGAAAATGAATTTCATGAAATTTCGCATGGAAGAATTTCGCTTTGCATGGAATTTTGCTTTGCATGGAATTTTGCTTCGCATGACTGTGTGATGCGAAAATATTGATTTCGCTTCGCATGGCTGTGCGATGCGAAATTCCTGCCTTTCGTCATTTTTACCATTTTAAAGCCATTTTTCTCCTTGTTTCCTCCTTAGGACCCGATTCTACTCTTTTTATGGGTTTTGGGTTGTACCAACTTTGTATACCCGTGTTTCTCATAGTCCAGACGTCACCTTTTTTGTTCTATAATACACCCATGAGGCTAAAACTCACCGATTTCATGTTTTTCTTACATTTCACAACCAGATCTATCATTACATTGGTTTGCATGTCGATTCTAACCATACAACTTAACCCTTTGGCTGAAGCTTACCTTTCTGCTTCGGGTTCGGTTCAGATCTGGACAACCCTGAAGATCTGGACGTTTTCTTGATGTTTGAGATACTCGAACACCAAGATCTTCCTTGCTTTAGCCCGGATTCGGATTCGGGTCTTGAGAGAAAATGTGTGTGTTCTTTAGTGTGTGTGTGTGGTGGAAGGGAAGAAAGTGGTGAAGGGAAGGAGGGGTTGGGTTTATATAGGGGACTATGGGCCCCACAACCCACTCACACTTCTAATTCCATTTATTATCCAAACATTAACATACCCAATTAAGTTAACGACACACAGTTAATTATAGAACTTTCTGTTATTTAGAATTCTCAGAAAAGCGGATGTTACAACGGGACATAAGGTGTGTGAAAAAGCTTGAAGCTTTACTCTGTTTCACTACTGCAAATTCCAGATCTGCTGGAAGGGAATATCTTCACCGAAGATATTTTAAGTAAAGTATGATCGAGGACATTCATCGAGCATACCTAGCATAGTGAGTTTGCTCGAGCAAGATTGTTACCTTGCTCGAGGACTCAACACTTGTATTATTTTGTATTTCATTATGTAATGATTAGGAACTTCTAGAAGGAATGTCAGGGTCTATAAATAGGGTCCTAGGTTTCCATTTTAGGGTAACGTTGGCACACACAGAATACAAGAAACATTTTAAAGAATATTCTATTTGTTTCCTCGTACAGCCGCCGCCGTCAAACACGAAACCCTAGACATTCCTTTCACTGTTTCATTAATGACTCATTTAATATAGTGAATATTTGTCTTTGAATGTGCTTTTATTGATTACCTATTATCGTTTCGTGTTTGTTATTTTCACTCCTTCGTTCCCACTCGTTGGATATCCTGATTCTGCCGGGATATTCAACAGGCTTTTGGGTTGCAGAGCCGGTGTGTTCTTGTCAACCTTTTCGAAGGTTTCACTCGACTGACGGTCCTAACAAGTGGTATCAGAGCTTGTGTAAGCTCGCAGAAGACCACGGGACAGAAGGTTTGTGAAAAAGCTTGAAGCTTTACTCTGTTTCATTACTACAAATTCCAGATCTGCTGAAATGGAAGACCAAGAAGTCTCTACCAACAAGATTCCAAGATTGATTGGACAAGAAAACTTCATCAAATGGAAGGTGCTCTTCGAAGCAACTGTAAACTACAATGTCCCAGAGCTTTGGACTTCCATAACTAGAGGAAACTATGTTCCTTCAACAGCTCCGAACAACAATGCCACTGTTGAGCGAAAAATGAAGAAACAGGACGATAAGGCTTTGTCTATGCTAAAGTTAGGTCTTTCTTGGGAAATCTTGACAACTGTCAATCATCACAAAACCGCAAAGGGTATGTTTGATGTGGTCATCGACATGTTTGAAAGAAATACTGAACTAAGAGATATCAAGAAAGATAGACTGAAGCAACAGCTAGACAGGTTCAAGTTTAAAGACGGAGAGAGATTAAAATCAGTTTTGCAGAGGTTTATGATGATTGTAAGCGACATAAGAACAACATATCTACAGATCTCTGACTTTGAGCTGAACAAGAAGCTCTTGTCATCCTTGTCCGGTGAATGGTACACTGCCGGCAAGTTTATTAAGGAGAAAGTCAGTTTCCCAAATTTTAAGCTGGATGATGTGATTGCATTTCTTAAAGCTGCAGAACAAGAAATGATCAAAAATCATATGATTAGAGAGGACAAGCCATGTTTTCAAGTGAACAATGCTCTTGTCGCACCAATGGGCAATCTCTCAATCAAGAACCAGCAGTCGATTATTGAAGAGCCATCAGAAACAAGTTCAACATGTAGCGGCTAGTCAAGGTTTAATGTTCAGTTGATTGAAAATGATACTACTTCTACAGCAAATGTGCAATCAACATTTATGCAGAACAACAATGCTCAAGGAACAGACTATCAAGCATTGTTCTCTATATTTACTGAGTCATATCATGCCTTTGTCGCCAAAAACCTGATCAACACAAGTATTGTGCAGGAGGATCTTGAACAAATAGATGCTGATGACTTGGAAGACATGGACATAAAGTGGCAGGTAGCTATGTTAGCCATGAGGAGCAAAAGGTTATATAACAGAACTGGAAGAACAATCTTTAATAGACCAAATGAAAGAATCAGCTTTGACAAACCAAAGGCCATCTGTTATAATTGTCAACAACCAGGACATTTTGCTAGAGAGTGCAACATGCCAAAGCAAGTTGGTAACCAAGTAAATCAGAACCAATTCTATCAAAACCAGAATCAGAATTTCCAGCACCAGAGAACTCAAATCACCAACCAAAACCCCTATCAAAATCAAAATTCAAACAGACCCTAGCAACAAACCCTAAAACCCCAAAGAAACAAGCAAATGCAGATTCACACAAATCAGAACAGAACAAATCAGAGCAATGTGAACCAGCTGAGAGATCAAGGAAATGTTGCAGTAACCAGGGCGCCACAGGATGGGTAATTTTATTGGAGTAACCATGCTGCTGAGATGGAGAAGGAAAATGTTGCTTTTATGGCAAGAGTGCAGGACAAGCCTGAATCTTCAAATACGCAGGTACAATCTGATACTACAATTTATGATCTTCTTATTACTATTGCTAAGTGTGGGAGAAAGAAAGCCTTCTTGAATGTATATGAAGCGAGTGAAGCAACTTATGAAAATCAAATCAAGGGGCTTGAAGAGGGTTGTATGATGGCATACCAAACTCAATCAAAAATGACAATTGAAATTTTGGGGTTGAAGAAGATGTATGCAAAAGAGAAATTGAAAAATGCTGACTTGTTGATTCAGATGGAATTCTTGAAGAACCTTGTTTCTACAGGAAATATAGTGGGTTATGTGGATAAAATGACTGAGGAAGAGAAGTACAAAAAGGTTCCACCACCTTTCTATGATAGTTACCCACTGAAAGTAGACAAGGAGAGTAGAAGTGAATATCTGAAACAATTCAAGAATGTGTTTGATGATAAAGCTGAGTTTGTGAAGCAATATAATGATGTGTTTATGGATAAGAATGGAGAGTTTGCAGTAAAACAGAGTGAGGAACCAGAGATTGAGAAGACTGATAAGATGGAAAGTGAGAAAAAGAAGTGGAGTGAGTACTCAAGTGAAGACAGTAGCTGCAGCTGTGGGAGCACAAAATCATCTAAGGGAAAGAAGAAAAAGGGATCCAGCAAAAAGAAAAGTGAAAAGATTCCTCTTCTTCCAAAGATGACTCCAAAGTTGAAGAAGCACTATGAAAGAATTAGAAAAGAACATGTAGTGTTTGATATTTGTGCTAGACCACAGTCTGAAATCAAGAAGAGAAATGAAGCAGCAATCAAATCTTCTTATGATCAGTCACATCCTCCAATCTATCCAGTCTTCTCAAACCATGAACTGTTTGACATTGGAGATGTGGAGCATGTACCAATGAGACAATATGTTGGAGAAGAAAAGGGAAGCAGTTCAAGAACCCATTCCAAGTTCAAGCCTGTTGTGTTTGTCAAAGAAAAATATCATCTGGAGCGTGATCTGAACAAACCAATCAAGATGGATTTCAGAAACTCTTTATATACTAAAACCTCCCTAGGCTTTAACTTCCCCAAACCCAGTGACAAAATTAAAGACAAGAAACTGCTTGAAGATATGGGAAGTTATGCAAAGGTCTGGTACAAGAAGTGTGATGCCTATGGTCATCACACTGACTCTTGCTGGTTTGAAGAAGAAGAGTTTGAAGTTCCGGATGTGGTATGTGGCTTTGATATGAAAGGATATAAGAAAATGTATCAAAGATACTTAAATGAAGAAAAAGGCAGTTCAGATGATGAAGAGAAAAGGTTAGTGCTTGAAAAGAGACCGAAACAAGTCTTGAAGATCAAAGATGAACCAAGAGTATCAAGCAAAACTACAAAGAACAAAAGGTTTAGTGACAAAGGAAAAGAAAATATTAGACCTGGTGTTCTTAATGGGGACGAGAAATTTTTGATGAAGCAGGGTTATGAACCTAGAGGGTTCCAATGGAAAACTAAGAAGGAGTTGACTGAAAAGAAGAACTATGTGATTGAGCAAACTAAAGAATTAATCAAGTCACAAGTTGTGAAAGCTGGGTTAGATTCAGATTCAAAAGAAGAATGTGAAGTTGTATATGAAGACCCATTTCCAGTTTCAGTTCCAACTCCTGATGAATATTCGTCTGACACTGAATTACAAACTGATGCAGTTTGTGACTCAGATTCCAACTAATTATGTTTTATATTTATGTGCAGGAACAGTCCTTGAACAGTAATGACCTATGGTACATGGACAGTGGATGTTTCAGGCACATGACCTGTGACAGAAGTGCACTAATCAATTATGAAAGAAAATATGAAGGGCCAGTTGCCTTTAGGAGTGATGAAAATGGAGGGAAGATTGTTGGAAGAGGAACAGTTACCAATGGCAAAGTATCCTTTGAGAACGTGCTGCATGTTGAAGGACTACAATACAACCTACTCAGCATCTCTCAAGTTTGTGATAAAGGGTACAAGGTAGCCTTCAATGATGAACACTGCCTAATTTTGAAGCCTGAGTTTGTGATTCCAACTGAGATGATCATGATGATGGCTCCAAGAAATGGCAACCTCTATGAGCTAAGAATGAACACTGCTACATCTAGAGGTGGTTCATGTTTTGTTTCCAAAGCCACTGAAAATGAGACCAAACTGTGGCATAGGAAGATGTGTCATGTAAATTTGAAGAACATGAACAAGCTAGTGAAAGGTGAACATGTGGTTGGCCTTCCCACAAGAGAGTTCAAGCTTGAAGAAAAATGCACATCTTGCCTCAAAGGGAAACAACACAAATCCTCACATAAGAGCAAAATGATAAACACCATTGACGAGGTCTTGGAACTGTTACACATGGATCTGTTTGGTCCTATAAGTGTTCCAAGTATTGGAAAAAAGAGATTTTGCCTAATGATCACTGATGATTATTCAAGGTTTACTTGGGTATACTTCATGGGCAGCAAAGATGAAACCCCATATTTGATTAGAACCTATGTGCTGAAAATGGAAAATCAACTTGAAAGAAAAGTAAAGGTCATTAGAAGTGACAATGGTACAGAATTCAAAAATGGAACAATGGATGAATTCTGCACTTCTAAGGGAATCTTTCAACAATACAATGCACCTAGAACTCCTGAACAGAATGGTGTTGCAGAAAAAAGAAACAAAACATTGATTGAAGCTGCAAGGACCATGATTGCTGATGCAAATCTTCCAGTCACTTTTTGGGCAGAAGCAATCAACACTACATGTTATGTGCAGAACAGGGTTCTACTAAACAAGGCTCAAAACAAGACTCCATATGAGGTTATATTCAAGAGAAAACCCTATGTGAAGTTCTTGAAGCCTTTTGGATGCAAATGCTCACTGTTAAATACAAAGGACTACCTAAACAAATTCCAGTCAAAATCTCTGGAATTTTTCTTTGTGGGCTACTCATCTCATTCAAAGGCTTATAGAGTCTATGTGAAGGAGCACATGGTGGTTATTGAATCTTCAGATATAATCTTCAATGAAAACCACTTTAACAATGTTGAAGGTCTCAAGTGGCTTTTTGACTTGGAAAAGATGATAAAATCTTTCAAAATCTACAATGAAGATATGGATGACAACATGTACAGAACCAGCTTTGAAGATAAAGGAAAACAAAAACAAGTTGATCTGGACAAGCTATGGTCATCTGTTGCTCCTGAAACAAATGGATTTAACTTTGAGAGAAGTAACCAACCAAGGGCTGAAGTTGATCTGAATGAACAAGATGCAGCAGTTGATGTTTCTAATGAAGGTCCAAGTGAATTAGAAAGTGAACCAATTCAAAGTCAACAACCTGTCTAGTCTGAAGGGATAAATCAATTTGAAGATAGGTTTCAGTCTTTGTTTGACTCTCTACAATTTGGGTCAAATGAAGCACCATCACCAGAGATTAATCAAGTTCAAGAAAATGATGAAACTCAAGTGAGAATTGAAAATGAATCTACTGAGTTAAACATGACCAATCTAGAGACAGAAGTGTCTGCACAACAAGTTGTACAAACCACCTCTGTTGAAAGAAATCACCCTGCAAAAAATATAATAGGAGACTTGCATGAAAGAGTGACTAGAAGCTCTTCTGAAAAGGCAAACATCTGTGCCTGCTTCTTATCCCAAGTTGAACCAAAGAACATTAGTCAAGCCTTGAAAGACAACAGCTGGGTAGAAGCTATGCAGGAAGAGTTAGCCAAATTCAGAGACTTACATGTATGGGACTTGGTGGACAAGCCCAGAGGCAAGTATGCTATTGGAACAAAATGGGTGTTCTGAAACAAGAAAGATGAAAGGGGGATTGTTATAAAAAACAAAGCAAGATTGGTGGTTCTAGGATGCTTACAGGAAGAAGGAGTGGACTTTGAAGAGGTTTTTGCTCCAGTTGCACGACTAGAGGCTATCAGTATCTTTCTTGCATATGCAGCATCAATGAGCATTAAAGTCTATCAACTTGATGTGAAATCTGCATTCTTAAATGGAAAGATTGATGAAGAAGTTTATGTCACTCAACCTCCAGGATTTGAAGACACAGTTCATCTCAACAAAGTTTACAAGCTCAGTAAAGCACTTTATGGACTGCATGAAGCACCATGAGCCTGGTATGATGAGCTGTCAAACAATTTGTTGGAAAATGGCTTCTTCAAAGGAGCCATTGACAAGATTCTATTCTACAAAAGGAGGAACAAGGATCTGCTGCTGCTGCAAGTGTATGTGGAAGACATTATCTTTGGCTCTACAAATGAACAAATGTGCAAAGAGTTTGAGCAAGTGATGAAGTCCAAGTACAAAATGAGCTCAATGGGGGAAATGAATTTCTTCCTTGGACTTCAGGTGCAATAGAAAACTGATGGAATCTTCATTAATCAATCAAAGTATGTACAAGAGATTCTTAACAAATTCAAGTGCCGAGACTTCAAGACAGTGTCCACACCAATGGACACACATGAGAAAATGGTACCTGATGCAAAGGGGGAGTCGGTGGACCGGCATGAATATAGGGCCAAGATAGGATCACTGATGTATCTCACATCATCTAGGCCAGATATTATGTTTGCTGTGTGTGTCTGTGCCAGATTCCAAGCTAACCCCAAGGTCTCACATATGCTAGCGGTTAAGAGGATCTTCAGATATCTAAATGGAAAACCAGATTTGGGGATTTGGTATCCAAAGAACCCTTCCTTTGACTTGATGGCCTACACAGATAATGACTATGATGGTTGCAATATGAGTAGAAAATCAACCTCTGGAGGATGCCAGTTTCTTGGGAACAGGCTGGTGTTTTGGCAATGCAAGAAGCAAACTACAGTGTCAATCTCTACTACTGAAGCTAAGTACATTGCTGCTTCTTCCTGCTGTGCACAGGTTCTGTGGATTCAAAATCAACTGCTGGATTATGGTCTAAATTTCTTACTTACACCTATTTTAATTGATAATACCGCTGCTATGTTTATTGTTAAGAATCCAGTCCAACATTCTAAGACTAAGCACATTGAAATTAGACATCATTTCATTAGGGAGTGTCAGGAAAAGGTTTAATAGAAATGAAAAGGGTAGACACATCTGATAATTTGGCTGATTTGTTCATCAAACCTTTAGATAAAACCAGATTTCATTTTCTGTTAAAGTGCCTGGGAATGATAAATGCTGATGAAGTTTGATTTAGGATGTGTGCTTAAGTGAGGTGCTCACTGATTATCTATGTTACTTTGAATGTTTGCATGATGATTTGCTATGCTTGACTGATTACTCAATTGCATGAATCACGTGTGTGACTGTCTTTGTATGGAAATTTTGTTAAAACTGCTAATTACAGCTTTTGGTACCTTGATCTGTGCTTGCATGATGTATTTCTGTGATTTTAAGTACTTCGAGCATGAATCTATGCTTGATAGTGTGCTTGTTGCTCTTCGAGCACAAGCAAAGGCTCTTGTAAGACTATTCTAAGTCATTCGAGCACATATGTCATAGCTCAGTTGCTCGAGCATAGAATTTTGTCTTGAAAAACTTTTTTAAGTATTTCGAGCATAATTCTGTGTTGCATGGTGTGTTTAATGCTCTTCGAGCACAAATAAACCATACTTGGGGTTTCTCAAGTAACTCGAGCACAAATGATGCGTTACTTGTGGTCGAGCATGGACATGTGCTGTGGAAAACTTTTGAAGTATTTCAAGCACAAGTATACTGCTCGAGCACTCAGCTAAGTCTTTCGAGCACATGCACCGAAATGATCAATTTTAAGTTTGCTCGACTGACTTTCGAGTATGCTCGATGAACTTCTGAGCATGCTCGATAGACTCATGTGATTATCTCAATGATTTCTACTGTCAGGATGAATGTGTTTTAATACTGTGATAGTGTGTGCTTGTTAAACATGCTTAAATGACAACACTGTTTTTAAATTCAATGTTTTTCAATTGAACTTTCAAAAGGAAATGGTTTTTAAAATGGTAAAATTTTTTGACTAAGCAACAACTGTTTTCGGTGATATTTAATAAGAGAAATGATAATATTATCCAAGTTCCTAACTTCAAAGAAGCTAGAAACTGTTTTCTGTGGAGATTGAGTGCAACCAAAAATGAGAAATGATAGTATATTGTCTAATCTCCTAACCCATTGATTTAAAGCTTAAAAGATTTCTGTTCAGCATATTGACAATTCGTGTAGTATCTTCTCATGATTGTAGTGACTGATGTGATACAAACCTAATAATCTTGCTAAGTTTGATGTGGTGATTCATCCGAAGACCATGGTATGTTTCCTTGCACATCTCTCCATATGATAGGCAGAAAGGCGATTACCCAATCATACACGAGCCCGTTATTGTCTTGGTCTCTCAAAATCAAATTTATAAAGTGTATGAGCGTTAAAAGAGTTATATGCAGTTGAAAGGCTATCAAAGTAAAATTAAGCATAAAGAAAAATATTGAAAAGAAAATTAGAATATTGCTTCAAAAATATTATTAAGAATAAATAAAATATCATGACTTTAAGGGGCACCAAGGGAACTACACGAGTGGGGCAATCAAATAAGTCCTAAACACTCTGAATGTAAGGCATGTAAGTCCAGATGGCTTGTAAGTCCAACGTTCAACCTTGAAGTCGGATACATAAATATATATATATATATATATATATATATATATATATATATATATAACTACTCAAATAAATAAATATTTTGACCAAGGCATCAGGGGGTTAAAGTCAAATTGGGGTGATTGGAGAAAGCTAAATAAGCTTTGAGAAGAGATAAGGAACAACCTGAAGTCCAAAGTGTAACCATTCCAACTCAAGCTCTTAATTGAATCTTAAGCATATCACGAAAGTTATAAGAATCATGTTAAGTGCTTTCACCTAGTGTCAACCTGACTTTAAGTCATAATAAGGCTGAAATGATATGATGTGACAGTAATTAGATAATCTGATCCCATGTTGAGATCTTTCTAATGAATTGAAATGAATTTTGAACTGGATTGTGATCTCTTATTTCACCTTAAATGACCTGTTTAGGTCAGCTCATCAAGTTGAAATGATCATTTTTCATTCGAGCAGAAGAACTTTGCTTACTAAGCATGATAACATTGTGTCAAGCATCCTATGTGACTTGTATGAATTGTCTATGTGCTTCGAGCATGCATCTTTCCTTCGAGCATACTTTACTAATGGCATGATAATTTGTTGTAAAGTGTCTTGAGCATACATCTTACTTACGTGCACCTGCTATGATGTGAAAATGGACGTTATGTGTTTCGAGCATGATTACATGATAAATTGTAAGACCTAAGTCTTCGAGCATAGAAGTATGCTAGGTGTTTCAGTATGACTGTTCGAGCTTAAGAAAATGGATCACCTTGTAAAGTAGTTCGAGCAAATTTGTGAGCTAGACACTTAGGTTGCGCGATTCGAGTACAGGCATAGGAATGATTTAATATGCTAAGGCTTTCGAGCATAAGGGTACATCGAGCACATTGAGCTTTAGCAATCTAAGTTAGTCGAGCAAAGGTTCTAACACTTAAGAATGCATCTCGAGCATAGGGTATTGTCGTGATAGATTTCTAAGTATCTCGAGCATGTTGCAGAGTCAAGTAGGGATAGCTTACAGCTGTGTCTCAGGCATATATAGAGATGCCTGAGAAAACTTTGCTAAGTACATTCGAGCACACTACACCTCGAGTATGACTCAATGCTCGAGCATGTACTATAATGATCAAACATTTGGCTAAGGCCTAGAGCACAAGTATATTCGAGCACATTGTCTCGAGTATACTAATGCTCAAAAGCATCATATTCCAAGTACTACGAGCAAGGGTTGTACTATGTACTCGAGTACAGTGGGAGACAGCTGTTGCTTTGGTTGTGTGCTCGAGCAAGGGAGGTACATTAAATTTGAAATTAAATGACAACTGTCGTGTGCTAGACGACAAATTGAGGTACTGTACCTCCCAAACGTTAGGTATAAAAGAGGGACTTAGAAACTTTTTCACATATTTCTTCCTCTTTCTTTTAAACCTAAATACAAAACCCGCTTGCTCATGTTATCTTCCGCTTGCTCGATTACTCTAACACTTACTCGATTTTACTTCGAATACAACCATTAGCTCTGTTTCGACTTCGATAAGACATCGTAATTCAATAATCGTCACACCGATTTCAAAATTAGGGTTTCTAATTGATTCACGAACTAATTGTTTACTTGTTTTTGCAGGTACACATATTACTATGGAACATGCTATTGAAGACACTAAAATCATCTACTCATCTTCGATTATTAGTTCTACAACTTTGTCCACTGACATATTTTTTATTTTGCAGAACTGATGGCCTTAAATTCGAGAAGAGGCACAATACGTGCGCTCAGTTGGAGCTCAACGATGACAATCAAGAATTGGAGCTAATGATAAACTTTCTAAGGAACTCTAACTTGAGAGTAGCTCTTACTGAAAGCCCCACAATTTACAGAAATCATATTGCAGATTTTTGGGGCTCGGCTACGTATGTAAATGATGTTAATGGGGAAAGGATTGAGGCATCAGTCCTAAATAATAATATTGAGATCACAGAGGCATCAATACGAGCTGCTTTAAACCTAAATGACAATTTTAATGCTCAGCCATCCTACTCTGTTCCCAGATTATTGAGAGTCTTTCAGGAGACTATGGGTTACCAAGGAGGTGTGAAGGAGGGCCAGTTCCAGAAAGGAAGTTTTCCACTAATCTACCGCTTCCTGATCCATCACGTCATCCAGCCCTTATCTCCTAGGAGAGGGACTTGGACATTATTAAGCAGAGAGCTAGGGACTCTCACTTTAGCGATATTATACCAACAGCCTTTCAACATTTCAAGATTTATCTTTCAACGGTTGGTATCAAATGCAGAGAAGCAAGTCAATCAGCGATTTCTTATGTAACCCAGGTTTCTATAGATTTTGATAAACAAAGAATTGCCTGATCTTCAAAGAATGGGATAGGTTTTGAGACTGCAGGACCCCAACATATGCAAAAGAATGAAAGATGCTTAGAGCAACTTTGTTGACAATGATGTTCTCCCATGGTTGCTTGTACCAGCACTAGGTGCTATTAATGTGCCTCGCACCCCAGGTAATAGTGACAATGAAGAGGATGATGATGTGAATGATGATGATCAAAATGATGATGGGGACAATGGTCCAGAAGGAGGAAATGCCATGGTTATTGGTGGTAATGAAGATGCACAGGAGTTTATTGAGGGAGATGTCCGAATGATTGAACAATCTACTCAGACAGGAGATGCTGCAGGTTTAGAGGTACATGAAGAGACAAATGAACCAGTTGTGGATCCAATCAATGAAGCTACAGAGCGAATGGATGATGATGTATTTGTAGCAAATGCTATATCAGATGTTGCTGATACCATTGAGAAGATAACTCCACCAGATTCACCACCACCTGAAGTCTACTATGATGACACAGACTCCATTGAACTTAATGATGTAGATGATAATGTTCCTTCCTCACCAGCCACAACTGAACCAGCCATCTCAGACTCTGAACCAATCAATGACCCACATATTCCTTCACCACCAACATCACCACTTACTAAACCTATCATCACAACACCTGTTTCCCAACCTGGTCAAGATATACCTCTTCAAACCCCACCATCCTCTCCATTAAAAGAAACACATGCGACCACCACTACCCAGCCATCACAATCACTTCCCAAAGAATCTGAACCTTATAAAGTTCCATCTCTAGAGACAGATGAGTCTGAACCATGGTCTGAACCTGCACCAAATCCAAATCAAGAAACTCCACCCTCAAGCCCTAATATTTATGATATTGTTTGTGAGAATGCCAAGCTTGAATTTGAAAACATCAAGTTGAGAGAACAGAATGCCATATTAGCTACAAGGAACTCGGCATTGGAGGCTGCATTGAATGAAGCTTTATTAAAGATTCGAACCCTAGAGGGGCAGTCTGAGGTTGAGAAGGTCTCAGATGCACCAAAACAGGGGGAGAAAACTGAAGGTGCAGGGAGTTTAAAGGTGATTGGAGAGTTATATAAAAATTCTGATGAGGAAGTTGTGGAAGTTGAACCATCAAATGCTTTAAACATGATAAATCAAACATATGATGATGGAGATTCGGATGCTAAAGGGTAGAGTGAAAGTGAAGAAGAAACTGAAGAGGATAAGAAGAAAAGGAAAGAAAAAGGGAAAGGGGTTGCCTTTACAGATGATGACTTGCATCCCCTGCCCCAACATTTAATTCAATCCGATGACATACTTCTCAAGGAAAATGTGAATGATCCTGATGTTGCAGAAGTTGAATCTGTCAAGACCGTCATGAGATTATTGAATGAAGATTTGGAGTTTTTGGATAGAGAAGATGAGGAGGAAATACCTCAAGAAGTGCTTGAAGCACTAATAAACATGAAAGAGAAAGAAAAGGAGGATGAGAGGAGGATGAAGGAGGCAGATGAGGCGATAAAGGCCACACTGGATGCTCTAAGAGAAAATCTGAATGTTGATGAAAAAGAGAGTACACAAGCTGAAGAGCCAGTGACAACTGAGCCTGAAGAGCCCATGGAAACTGAATTTGAACAATCTGAATCTGAACCAGTTAATACTGAGATGGAAACTGATAATGAACAAGAAACTGGTCTGGGAGTAAGAGAAGAGCCAAAGGGGGATGAGGCACCAAAGATGCCATGGAATGTTTTTGTCAAATTCATTGCTTAGTTAGTTATGCTCAGAACACACTTTGATATTCTCTTACATCCTGAAGAGTTCAGACCAGAAACTGTGGCTACAGCCAGGAGAGCTTAAGAAGAACAAAGACAAGAATAGTGGAAGAAAAGCCAACTCCTTCTGAAAGACAAACCTGATCCAATGATAGATGAAGTTCGTGATGAAGATGATCATGAAAAAGAAAAGATAGTGATGAAGAATCTGAGACCTCTGAATCAGTTGATGAGGAAATTATACTTGAAAAGCCAGAAGCTGAAGTGACACAATCTGACACACCCACTCCATCTCAATCACTAAAAAGAAAAGAAAGAGCTGAGATTGAAACACCCAAGTCTAAAAGGCAGAAATCTGTAAAGGTAATGGTGTACAAGAGGAGGTTGGAAAACATTGAAGAAAGGAAAAAAGCTCAATCTGTAAGTAATGAAGAACCTATGATTGAGGCCCTTCACAATCTTGAAAAGACAATTGAAATAGAAGTTGATAGTGAAGGTGAAATGAAAGATGTTGAAAAGGAGAATGAAGACAGAAACTATCTGATCAGCTTGGGATATGACTTGAAATACCTTCATAGATTATCCAAAGAAGACATAGCCAAAGAAGCTGAAGAGTGGAGTATGAGGAAGTCTAAAAGAGAAGCCCTGATCAAAGCTGGTCACAAGCATGCATTCCTGAACTTACTATCTTTTTACACAATAGACAGATTATACAGGAATGCTCTTGTGGATGACATCTCCGATTATGTGAAAAAGGTATCAAAGAAGAAGAAGGTAGAGGGAGAAAAGGTGTTAAAAGAGTCGGACAGTAGAAAAAAGAGAACTGAAAAGAAAGCCAGTGATGAAAAAGAATATGAGTCATTAAAGGCAAAACATAATAACATAAAGTTTCTTCAACTATATGGCTACAGCTATGAGTCCTTGATAAAGCTTTCTCTTAAAAAACTTAAAAGGAAAATTCAACTTGTAAAAGACTCTCACAAAGACAAGAAAAGTCAGGAAGAATATGAAAGAGAACAAGAGCTAAGGTTGAGATTGGCAAGAGAAAGATAAAAAGCTAAGAAGAAAGAAGAAGAATTGAAAAGGTGGTTTGAAGACCCTCAAAGGGTAGAAATATTAAAGAGAATTGTCATGGAGAAAGGAATGACGGAAGAACAGTTTTAAAACATGCCTCATGAACAATTGATTGAAATATATAATAGAGAGCAGAGACTGTACTTGGAAACCCAAAGAAAACTGCAGGAAGATAAGCTGAGAGCTGAAGAAGAAGTTCGAGCAGAAATGTGAGTGCTCTTCATAAAAAGGGAGCTAAAATGTCGAGGCTAGTAGTACAGACAGATGAAACAATGAGAAAATGGTATGAAGAAGCTGGGCTGCATAAGATAAAGAAAACTCAACAAGCTAGCACAAGCCGAATACCCATTGGATCTGAGAATGTGGGGACTGGGGAACCAAGAAATCTAAATCTACCCACACATCTCTTCTTTGATAAAAGATCCAAGACTCTTAGGGTGATCACTGAAGATAAAGAGGAAACTCTGATTATCTTCATTGACGACTTGAGGGACTTTACAAGAGAACAACTAACAAAGATGGCTGAATTGACATTGCATGACAATAAAATCAGAAATCAACCATCTAGTCAACCAAGGAATGAGCTATCAAAATTTAATAAGGAACAAGTTGAGAAAGGGTTTCCATTCCTAGAACAAAAGAGGAGATTCATCCACAGCCAAGCTGAGAAAGAGAGAAGGACTTGTAAGGCCCCGTTCCCGGTAACCCTACTTTGGTGTTGGATTTACTCATAAACACAGTTCTAAAATCAGAGTTAATTTAAACTTTCGCGGAATAATTTTAAACTTCAAACATCACATTACAAACATTCATTTTTTTCTTAACATACAAATTGTCTTTTCATAACATAATATAAAATAGTCATGACACTTCTTCATAGATGCCAGTCTCTTTAGCTCGTACCATGTGTCCCACCTCAAGCTAGCGGCCTCAACTTATTTGCCTGCGTGCATACTAAAAGTCAGCTACGCTAAGTGAGTTCTAGTTAATCAATCAACATACAATACATTCTTATCCTTACTCATACTCGTCCGAAGATACGTATTCATACCTTACTTTGCTATTACTTCTTTCACACATACTTTATATACATGCATACGTACTTACATACTTTCTTTCATAAAACCCTATGGTATACCATAAGCTAGTCTATCTTAAACATCTCAAATATTATAAGGGTCTGGTCCCTAACATCTCAGATATTATAAGGGTCTGGTCCCTATCATCTCAGATATTATAAGGGTCTGGTCCCTATCATCTCAGATATTATGAGGGTCTGGTCCCTATCATAAGCGCATACTTTACTTGTCTTACGTATGTAATATTTACATACACATTCATTCACATAACCATCATATAGTAATAACATTCAATGCACGATCGTACACGTATCATATACTTATCACTTAAGATAAGCATTTTAACTGCCACATAGGATTATGCACACAGCCCCGAAAACATAACAAGGAAATGGGGCTAGAACTCACTTGGAGTCGGTTTCTCTCGCCATTAATGGTAATGTCCTTCCTTAGTTGTGCACGGCTAACTGTACAATACATTACGCATGTCAATTATCCATTACTACTACTTCCTACATTAATGAAGTACATACTTTGGAGCTTTCTCTTTTTGATGCAAAAAGAAGGAACACTCAAGCTGGTAGCCCTTCAACAAAAAGAATGACTCTGAGAGATTGTCTAGCAATGAGAAGGGAGATGATGGAACCAAATTCCATAGCACAACAAAATGGAAGAATTTCTTACCTCACTTATAACAGACACAATGACTCAATCAGCTTGAGGAATGCATCTGGAGGCACAATAGTTGTGATCTTATATGACAGTGATCTTCATTCATACATCCGCAAGATCTTCACGATATAACAGATGCCAGATTCCCTCATGATTCTCAAGATTCGGTGGAGCTTGACATAATCAAACAGAAGGCCGCCTTTGTCAAACTGAAAAAGAGAAATCCAACACAAGAGGCAGAAGAAGATAGCAATATGGAGCTTAGTGAAGATTAAATTTATTTCTGTTTATCTTTATAATTTTGTCCTTTTGTAATTGATGTAAAAATTTTTGATGTGTAATGCCCAAGAGGCAGAATTCCTACTTACGTAATGAAATGACATGTTCTTGAATGATATATCTATGATGTATGATACATGTGTAACTCTATGCAGGTATGTTATGGTGCATCTGAGCTTGTTCCAATCTAGGGGGAGATTGTCGAGTCGGATTTTTGATAAGGAAGATTGGAATCTTCTCAACCTCTTCAGAAAATGGCTAAGTATGGATTTCGAGCAAGCGTAGACGATCGAGCATGGTTTTACTACTTCGAGCAAGGTCTTCAGAACCTTAAATGGTTGATTCTTCTAAGTGTTAAGGTTTCGAGCAAGCTACACTTCAACGAGCAAGAATATTCTTCTATTGAGCATGGATTGCCAATCGAGCAAACAACTTGATCATACAAGTTTCAACCAAGTGTTACGAGCACAGGATGATCAAGCACATGGAGACAAGCATGGATGCAATAAGAAGATGTCACGTGATCAAAGCAAGGACTTCGAGCACAGTTCAGTTTCACGAGCAAGATTTACATCCGAGCATGCTAAAGATTGCTCAATAAGAAGACTGAAGACATCAAGAAGAATGAGCTTGCTCGATGGACTAGTTCGAGCAAAGCATGGATTAGTCAAGAGGAATGATGCTTGCTAAAGGGAATATCTTCACCGAAGATATTCTAAGTAAAGTATGCTCGAGGATATTCATCGAGCATACCTAGCATAGTGAGTTTGCTCGAGCAAGATTGTTACCTTGCTCGAGGACTCAACACTTGTATCATTTTTTATTTCATTATGTAATGATTAGGAACTTCTAGAAGGAATGTCAGGGTCTATAAATAGGGTCCTAGGTTTCCATTTTAGGGTAACGTTGGCACACACGGAATACGAGAAACATTCTAAAAGAATATTCTATTTGTTTCCTCGTACAGCCGTCGCCGCCGTCATACACGAAACCCTAGACATTCCTTTCACTGTTTCATTAATGACTCATTTAATACAGTGAATCTTTTTCTTTGAATGTGCTTTTATTGATTACCTATTATCGTTTCATGTTTGTTATTTTCATTCCTTCATTCCCGCTCGTTGGATATCCTGATTCCGCTGGGATATTCAACAGGCCTTTGGGTTGCAGAGTCGGTGAGGTCTTGTCAACCTTTTCGAAGGTTTCACTCGACTGATGGTCCTAACAATCACATTATTCCAACTTTGGTAATCCTGAAAAGCAGTTTAAAAACGGGTCAACTACTAGCGTTGGTGAGTTTCACGAGTTTCAAGAAAACAGTTATGAATATTCACAAGTTAACACTTGTAATTATGATATAAGTATGTATGTATGTAAATGATATAATTATGCTAAGCTACAGTGAAGCCTTGACTGTTTGTGCTGCGTGCATCCATTTCCCACGCCCAGTCAACCAATGTGGCTCCCATTCTACCCACAGCATGCCACGGTAGCTATGTCTAACACTACATAGCCTGTTTGTATAAGTATGGTCATGTGCAAACGGCACTATGTGACACAGCAACCAGGCCGATTCTGTTTGGGTTTGTCAAACCAATAGTACTATTCATAAGCCACCGGCTCGAAGTTAATCACTGTGTTAGTGGGGACTTTCGTGTGTTAGCACTTAGATAATTCACATCATTACACGTTTTAGATATGTATAAGTAATAAAACATGCTTTTCACCCCAAAAGTTCATAAAACTGTTTGTAGTGAGGGGTCATGAAACTCACGATTTAATCAGTATTTAGTAACGCGACAATTCAGGTTTTGCTTGACTTGTAATCACTGGTCCCTATAATCAATATTATAATAATATGAATATTTTAATATTATTATAATCTCAATACTAAACTGGGATGTATATCAATCTGGGTATAGCTGGAGCGCCACAGAAAGTGTCAATAGGCTTAGATTGTGGTTGTTCAATGTCTAATACTTAATACCAAACTTGCATCAGTTTCCCCGTTTTCCCAGCTAGGCCAAGTTATTCGTTTATGCATTCAAAAAACAGTTATGGGGATGTAAGCTTAGGTAAATGTGTTGGTCAATAAAATGATTATGTTATAAAGAAAGATCACATATTGGGGTTCTGAATTCGCTACAGGGCTTGTTTCCGTTTATTCAGTTTGATTTGAGAAAGACGCGCACAATTTATCCAAATTGTCCGGTTTTCTCATAAAAGGTTCGTTTTTACTTAATTAATCCAAAAATATGATTTTTGATCACTCTTGGTGTTCTGATATTCCAACAGGTTCGTTAATCACGAACTCGTCGGTTTTCATCATAATTGAATTTGTTTAATCTTTAAATTAGCACAATTAATTATCCGTTAATCCTTAAATTATGAAAAATTAGCCACTTATCAATTAAAATATGTAGATTTTATAAAATATTTATGTAATTATTTACTGATTTATTAATTTCTAAAAATTTATTTTATCTGCTATATTTAGCCCAAAAATCGTCCATTTATACCAAACGATCCCCAAAAAATCCACCAAAATTTCAAAGTGACCAACATCTATCCCAAAACAACCTGGAAAATTTCCAAACTCTAACAATATTTCCAAATATCCTTTTCGAGCCAAAAACGACAATGAAAATTCAAATAAACGCAAATGCACAAAACATACTTAGGCTTTTCCAAATGACCCCAAATTTCATATGTCATCTTAATATACCAATTCTGAGTTTTCCACAAAATTTCATAATTTTTCAAGCATTTTAACTATTTTTGTGAAATAACCACCCCAATTCGGTAATAAGTTCCCCAAATATTTTCGGATGTTCGAAAAATTACCAAATTTGAAAAGGGGCTCAATGATATTTTCCCTGATGTCCTTGAAATTTTCATGACCTATAAATATGTAAATCACAACCTTAACCTAACAGCCCGTAAGCGAGTGATTTGGTATTACCTTAGCGGTTTTGGTTCGTTTTCGCCCTTCTAATCAATTTTTCGGGTTCTTGTGCTTCTATGCAAGCTAGATACAGGTCCTATATCACAAAACAAGCAAGCTTCATTTTCGCCAGTACAACGCTTCGTATGGTGCCGCACAGGGGTGATCTACATTTTCGCCAGTACAACGATTTGTCCATGGTTTCTTGAATCAAGTCAGATCGGGTAATTTGAGTGTCTCCAACCTCAGTCCAGCACAGGGGTGATCTACATTTTTGCCAGTACATCGCTTCATAAGTTGCCGCTTGAATGCTACTGTGATAGTTATTATTATACGAAAATTCAACCAGTGGAAGATGTTGATCCCAATTCCCACTGAAGTCTAGGACACAAGAGCGAAGTAAATCTTCTAAAGTTTGAATGGTTCGCTCGGATTGACCGTCGGTTTGGGGATGGTAGGCCGTGCTTAGATTAATTCGGTTTCCCAAGGTTTCTTGCACAGCTTGCCAGAAACGAGAGGTGAAATGGCAATCACGATCAGAAATGATTGAAACGGGTACGCTGTGTCAGGAAATGATTTCATAGATGTAAATGTGAGCGAGTTTTTCGGTTGAGTAGGTAGTACGAATTGGAAGGAAGTGTGCAGATTTGGTTAATCTGTCAACTATTTCCCAGATCACATCGTTTCCTCGGGAGGTTTTGGGTGGTGCGTTACAAAGTCGATAGTAACTTGCTCCCACTTCCATTGAGTTATATCTGGTTGGTTCAACACTTCCGAAAGGCTTTTAATACTTAGCCTTAACTCTATCACAGGTTAGACATTTACCAACGTACGTGGATATATCCTTCTTCATACCGGGCCACCAATAATACTATTTCAAGTCTTTGTACATTTTATCTGTCCCTGGGTGAATGGAATATTTGGATTTATGGGCTTCATCCATGATTCAGTCTCGCAATTTGTGAAGAGTGGGAATCCAAACTCGGTTTTTGAAGTGTAAAATTTCGTCCGTTCTTTTTTAAAATTCTGCTCGTTCACATGTAAATCTTCATTTTCCAATTGATCTTCTTTTAAGGCTTCATTTTGGGCAACACGTATTTGATCGGTAAGACTAGTTTGAACAATCATTCCAGGTGCTCGGACCCTCAGTGGTTTGATTATGTCTTTTCTACTCAAGGCATCTGCTACTATATTGGCCTTGCGCGGGTGGTAACGTATTTCACAGTCATAATCATTTACTTAAGTGTGTGAATGTAATGTATGTTGCCCGATTAACTAGAACTCACTCAGCGTAGCTGACTTTTAGTATGCATGTCGGCAAACAGGATGATGTAGCTGGCTTGAGGAAGACACATGGCATGAACTAAACTGACTGCATATGTAGATGGATTGCTATGATGTTTTGTGTGTGTTTAAAGACAAGATTTTAATGATTGATGTTTGTATATTCTGCGAAAAGTTTTAATTCACTTCCATATTTAAAACTGTGTTTATGTGTAAATCTAATACCTAATGTAGGGCACCGGGATCGGGGCCTTACATGGTACAGACCAGACCCTAATAATATCTTAGATGGAAGACACCATACCCTAATAATATTTGAGATAGAAGGTACCAAACCCTGATAATATCTGAGATGGTAGAGATAGTTATCTATGTGGTACGAAAGTATGAAAGAATGTATGTATGTATGTATATATGTATGTAGGTATGAAAGGAAGGTAAGCAGGTTAAGTATGCATTATGTATCTTCGGATACATATATGTGAGTATGTGAATGTTTGTACGGAAGTAAGGTAAGCAGGTTAAGTATGCAATATGTATCTTCGGATACGTATACGTAAATGTGTGAATGTAATGTATGTTGCCTGATTAACTAGAAATCACTCAGCGTAGCTGACTTTTTGTATGCACGCCGACAAATAGTATGAGGTAGCTGGTCTTCCAATTGAGCCATAAGTTCTTTCATTTCATTCGGTGCTAGATGGTAAGGGGCTCGAGCAACGGGTTTTGCGCTCGGTACAAGGTCTATCTGGAACTCGACCTCGCGATACGGCGGCACATATGACAAATCAGCTGGAAATACATCCGGGAAATCCCAAAAAATAGGAACATCACCGACGGTAGCCACCACTGTTTTCACGTTTATAGCATACGCCAGATACCCCCCGCACCCCCGCTGCATCAGTTTTCCCGCCTTAAACATAGATATGATATGTGGCGTCGCACCATTCCGATCACCGAAGACTATAATTTGGGTCCCATCCGGGGCCCTTAGACGTATAAGTTTCTGACCACAAACGATCTGGGCATCAACACTTTTGAGAGGCAATCCATCCCAAGCATCACAACGAAACAGCCAAGCGGCATCAAGTACAGCCGCACTGGAAATCTACTGGCACCCGAATCAAATAAGACCGATGCCTGTAATTCATCAAGTAAAAAGGTACCTGGGATAATATTACACTACTGCTTAGCTACACGATCACACATACGATTCCGAAAGGATGAGAAATTATAACGGTAGAGATGAATAAGGAAAAAGCACCTAAAACAACGTCCGCAACATCCTTTGCCTTCTTCTTGGAGTTGTAGAACGCCCTCGCTCTGACCTTCGGCTTCTCTTCAACTTTCCCCCTCGAGGAAGTCCCCAAACCGGACCCCCCCCCCCCGCCTTGCTAGTAGGACAGTTTGATGCCAAGTGGCCGACACCCTTACAGCGGAAACAAGTCACCGTCGGACACTCGAAATGGGGGTGTCCAACCTTATCACATCGAAAACAGGAACCAGACCCAACCTTACATTCCCCCTTGTACGGCTTCCCGCACTTCTTGAAATTACCAAACGCCGCATCCCTTTTAAAATCCGAAGCCTCAGTCTTTACCCTCTTCTCAGCCGAATTAAAGTTGTTTCCCCGTGGTCATTTACCGTACGAATTTGAGTTCCAAGTCTTCCTAGTCTTGGTCGGCGGCAACTTCTCCCTCTGATCATACAATGTCCCCGCTAGGGTAACCACCGAGTGAAAAGAGCTTATGTCGGTGGTCACCACACCCCTACGAATATCCACCGGAAGACCCTTCACATACTTCTTAATCCTCTTAGCTTCAGGAATAACCAGATCGGGACATAATCGAGCCATCTTATTAAACTTTGTGGTATACTCCCGATGCGTCATACTAACCGCCTCCAAGGTCAAGAATTCTTGTTCAATCTTATCCAATTCATGCAGAGGACAAAACTGATCAAGAACCAACTTCTTCAACTCATCCCAAGTCATCCTCGTAATGGAACGATCACCCATAGCCTGCGCCAGATTATCCCACCAACACAGTGCCTTGGAACGAAACGAGGCAGTGGCATAAGTCACCATGTCATCCCCCTTACATGTACTAACCCTCAGAACGGCCTCCATTTCCCTCACCCAATGATGTGCTGCCAGCGCATCCTTAGTACCATCGAAAGAAAGAGGGTCACACTTCTTGAAGTCTCCATATGAACAACCCCGGGTAGATACACTAATAGTCTGTACATCGTCTTCATCCCCACTCAACACATACACCTCCTCCTCCTCCTCGACCTTCGTCTCCTTACCCTTCCTTTCCTTATCCGAACTCTTTCCAACCAAAGACTCCTCCATGGCCCTAACGGCCTCAGCAACGATCTCGGGAATGGTGCTATGGAGCACCTGGTAAACTTCATCCGCGATAGCCGCGCGCATAGCAGGATCTAAGGCGGGGTTATCTCCCTCCTCATGAATCAGGGTTTCTTTCTGCTGGGGAGTAGGAATCTCACTCTCGGCTTCGGCACATGGCTTACGACCACGAACACTTGGACCACCTATCTTAGCTGCACGAGTATTAACCATGACTTATCCCTACAAAGACAGAATTTTAACACGGTCTAGTACAAGTGGCATTTAGAACATGTAAGGTAAGGGTAAACTGCTAATGACGTTGATCAAGGGTAATTAGTCGTTTACTTTACCCGCCCATCCTAACCACCCACTGCCCCTAACCACATTAGCATTCTATCTAACACTTAAACAATTAATTATATACTGGAAACTTTAAAATTCAAAGGAATGACTAAACAATTTAAAGTTACCTCTTGGCGTGCAGCTACTCGCGGTGGGCATACCAGTCTTTTCCCTTACAGTTCGAGTCCAAGCATTCGGGGATGCTTGGATCCCTCGAACCATGGCTCTGATACCAACTTGTAAGACCCCGAATCCCAGGAACCCTACAGTTGATATTCATACAAAATACTTACAAAAATACTTAAATTCAAAAAAGTTCATCCCGTTAAAATAACCAATTCAGAGTATGATTCAGCGGAAAATCATAATTAATAAAACAAGTCCCCAAAACCCGGGAATTATGCCCAAAACTAAATTGAAATGTGTTTAAATAAAACGTTAAAAGAAAAATGTTTATTATTATTAAAACTTCCGACTAAGAATGCCCTCCACTGTCCAAGTAGCTTCGTGCACGTCCAAGCGGTAATGCATCTTCCTCCTAACCTGAAACTCACACTAACATGCACACAAAGTCAGCTTGAGCTGAGTGAGTTCAAGTTTTATTAATTAAGATCTATAATAATAATAATCATAATAGTCATTCCAAGAGTTTTTAAATAAACGGGATATAACAGTTAGGCCATCATCAACAATAAGTAATCATCCTTATATATATATATATATATATATATATATATAAACATCCTTATAATTATATCCCTACATATATATCATCCAAGTAATAACATTAGGGTCGAGCACACGTACAACCCAAACACGTAATATCTCATCCAACGTATGCAAAGACAAAGTAGGCATACGTAAACATCCTTAGTCGATAACGACTAAATAACATCGCCAAATATTGGCCATACAATAATATATGTACAAACATACAATAACATCATCCCAAGGCCTACCCTATACAAGTAAGCCCAGACAAAATAATTTAACGGTTCATCAAGCAAAATCGCTTAGGTGTGCATGCTAGCCCAAAAACTTAAAAAGAGTAAAAAGGGGCATCATGAACTCACCTGACACAAGGCACGATTTCACCACAAGCTAGAGGACCCCTAAGTATCCCCAAAACTCAAACGCCTATCGGTTTACGTACAAACATTACTAACGACATCGAAAGGACTCGTTCTTCCTACGAGACGTTCTAACATGGTTCGAGTTACTGTAAGGCCCCGAACCCCGGGAACCCCACAGTTGGTAACCATTCAAGACATTGGTAAAAATAATTAATCTTAAAAACAATTCTTTTCATTAAAATAAACATCAAAGAGTATAATTCCGCGAAAAACGTAAATAAGTAAATGAGTTCCCAAAACCCGGGAATTTAACTCCCAAAACCAAAATTAAGTATAACTTTTATAAGTCTTTTGAAATAAAATGTTCATAAACAATTCTTCATTCCAGTATGCCCTTCACCGTCCAAGTAGCTCCGTACACGTCCAAGCGATAAGGCACCCTCTTCCTAACCTGAAACTCACACTAACATGCACACAAAGTCAGCTTACGCTGAGTGAGTTCAAGTTTTAAATAAGTATCAAAAGTTTTAATAATCATTCCAGCGGTTTTAAAACAACAAACAGAATTACGTCGGTTAGGTCACCACATTCAATAAATAGTCATCCTTACGTATGAGCATCTCTATACGTGCATTCCTATATATATCAATATATATATATATATATATATATATAACATTCAATAATAACATTCAGGGCCGAGAAAATGTACAACCCAAAAACGTAACAATCGGCGCATGCAAACACAAAGTAGGCATACGCAACATTCAGTAGTCGAGACGACTACAACATTCGCCAAATATTGGCCATTCTAAATATATATAAATATATATACGTACACACATTCTATAACATTCCCAGGCCTACCAATACTAGCAAGCCTATGTAAAACCATTTAAAACATTTCATCAGTGAGAAAAGACTTAGGTGTGCATGCTAGCCCAAAACTTAAAAAGAGTTAACTGGGGCATCAAGAACTCACCTGAAATAAATCGAACACCTGCAACGAGCTAGGAAATCCCTAAGTGCACAATCACAAGCAAGGGCTTGTAAATTATACACAACGCGTCACTAAACTAGACCGAAGAACACTCTTGCCTAATGGGTCGTTCAAGCCCAACACTTTGGACCTAGGCCCAACAACTTGGCCCGAGTCCCAACAACTTGGCCCAAGGGTAATCAAATCGAATCGAATACGCGCGTATTAAACCTTAAAACCATTTGTTAAACGAATCAGCCCCAAATGGACCAAATTCCATTTTTAATCCTTTCATTCATCATAATTAAGTCACCCGAGTTGATAGGGTTAACGGTTCCTTTTTACAACTCTCAATTTGACAATTAAGCGAAAATTCGCGCACCGCCGACTCGATTGACCAAGCACCAACCAAAACAACCATGAGTATCAAAAAAGTAATTTTTCCACAGCCCTTAAATGCCCCCCCCCCCCCCCCCCAGGGCTGTACAAGCTGATTCGGTCGGTCATCCGATCAATTAACGCATCAAACTCAACAATTTGCAATTCTACACCCGATAAACCCTAGTTTTCGAACTAAAATCGATTGACCGAACTAAACACCTCCAATTTTAATATGATGTAAATGCCATACCTGGGGATCTTTCTACACCGGAAACTCTAATTTTTATCCACAGGAAGTGGGTCAATTACACCTTGGCCGAAAATCTGTCCAACGAAAAGTTTCGGCAAAATTGAGCATCAAAACGATTAGGGGTGAGCAAAAAGAGTGTTGAGGATTGTAGTACATACCTTGAACTACTTCTAGGAGCTTGGAATCGATCAAAAAGTCAAAGCAAAGAAGGGAGGGGGACTGGAACCTGGCCGATCGCAGCAGCAGCAGCTGGGGTTTCTCTTTTTTTTGTTTATTAATATATTACAAATATGTTCCATCCAAGTCCCTCGAATTTGCAAAATTTGGCGACTTGTAAGGAAGGTTAAGTGTTTTAACGTAGCGGGGATGACGTAAAGGCTCCCGAGAAACGTCTATTACGTCCCTAGAGTTATACATACTCTACAAGCTTTAGTTCTTGAAACCGGAATTACGGGCGTTACAGTTACCTAAAGCCTCGACCTCATCAACCCAATCACAACAGCCCCGGGGCCTTACATTCACCAACACGACGCTTAGATACTTCCGGGAATAAAGAATTCCCAAATTACCCCCAGAAGCACTAGGTGATACTAACACACGCGTTCAATAGTCATTTAGGCAATTAACATCCAACTCAGCCCCGTGTGGACCCAATGTGATAAATTCACAGCCCACAAGTCCACACGATGCTACACGAGTCAAATGGGTCGGTAACTCGCAAGTACAATGCACCAACTATTCAATAAACGCAAATGCGCGTTGTACCGACCCGTTTGAGTAACTGACAACCAATTCAGCCCAATACTTATAAAAATCATTTTCAACAGCCCGTATATTAAACTGAAGCTATCCGAACTGAATTGGTCATCACTTACTTCATCCCTCGCGTTAAACGCAACAATCTACCATTCTAGTCAACCGAAAACTATCTTTCAAACTACAAATAGTTGACCAATCAAACTAACACCAATGTGCATGATCTTAAAGTATGTTATACTAGACATACCTAGGAAGATGTTGGTGCAAAAACCTCCACCAAAACAGTCTCGGAATTTCTCAATTGGACAGCCACTCGGTTAACCTAGAACAAGTCGTTTATCGATCAATATGCGCAATATAATGATCAATTAAGGTGTAAAAGACTTGGGGAAACATAGAACTAACCTTGAATTGAAGTTTTAGACCTTAACTTGGCTGCAAAAAAATTAAACGAGAGGGTGGGGCTGCTGCCTTGCTGCCGATCGATCTAAGAAGAAAAGGGGGGTTAGGGTTTTATGTTTTGTGTTATATTATAAAATATTTCATCTTAGCCCATCCAAATTGAATGATATGGCAACTTGAAATAAAAGTTAAGTGATTTAACGTACCGAGAAAATGATAAGGTCAACGAGGCATGCCGGATAACTCCCGAGAAGTATACATACTTTACAAGCTTTAAATCTTAGAATCGAAAATTGATGGAAGGGACCAGACCCAAATAATATTTGAGGTGGAAGGTACCAGACCCTGATAATATATGAGATTGTAGAGATAGTTATGTATGTGGTACGAAAGTATGTAAGAATGTATGTGTGTGTGTGTGTGTGTATATATATATATGTAGGTATGAAAGAAGATAAACAGGTTAAGTATGCAATATGTATCTTCGGATACATATGTGAGTATGTGAATGTATGTATGGAAGGAAGGTAAGCAGGTTAAGTATGTAATATGTATCTTCGGATACGTATACGTAAATGTGTCAATGTAATGTATGTTGCCTGATTAACTAGAACTCACTCTGCGTAGCTGACTTTTAGTATGCACGTCGGCAAATAGGATGATGTAGCTGGCTTGAGGGAGACACATGGCATGAACTAAAGTGTCTGGCATATGTAGAAGGATTGCTATGATGTTTTGGGTTTGTTTAAAGATAAGATTTGAATGATTATGTTTGAATGATTGATGTTTGTATATTCTGCGAAAAGTTTTAATTCACTTCCATATATAAAACTGTGTTTATGAGTAAATCTAATACCTAATGTAGGGCACCGGGATCGGTGCCTTACATGGTAGGGACCAAACCCTAATAATATTTGAGATGGAAGGGACTAGACCATAATAATATTTGAGATGGAAGGTACCAGACCCTGATAATATCTGAGATGGTAGAGATAGTTATGTATGTGGTACGAAAGTATGTAAGAATGTATGTATGATATATGTATGTAGGTATGAAAGGAAGGTAAACAGGTTAAGTATGCAGTATGTATCTTCGGATACATATATGTGAGTATGTGAATGTATGTATGGAAGGAAGGTAAGCAGGTTAAGTATGTAATATGTATCTTTGGATACGTATACGTAAATGTGCGAATGTAATGTATGTTTCCTGATTAACTAGAACTCACTCAGCGTAGCTGACTTTTAGTATGCACGTTGGCAAATAGGATGATGTAGCTGGCTTGAGGGAGATACATGGCATGAGCAAAAGTGACTGGCATATGTAGAAGGATTGCTATGATGTTTTGAGTGTGTTTAAAGACTATATTTGAATGATTATGTATGAATGATTGATGTTTGTATATTCTACGAAAAGTTTTGATTCACTTCCATATTTAAAACTGTGTTTATGAGTAAATCTAATACCTAATGTAGGGCACCGGGATCGGGGCCTTACATGGTAGGGACCAGACCCTAATAATATTTGAGATAGAAGGTACCAGACCCTGATAATATCTGAGATGGTAGAGATAGTTATGTATATGGTTCGAAAGTATGAAAGAATGTATGTATATTATGTATGTAGGTATGAAAGGAAGGTAAACAGGTTAAGTATGCAATATGTATCTTCGGATACATATATATGAGTATGTGAATGTATATATGGAAGGAAGGTAAGCAGGTTAAGTATGCAATTTGTATCTTCAGATACGTATACGTAAATGTGTGAATGTAATGTATGTTGCCCGATTAACTAGAACTCACTCTGCGTAGCTGACTTTTAGTATGCACGCCGACAAATAGGATGATGTAGCTGGCTTGAGGGAGACACATGGCATGAACTAAAGAGAGTGGCATATGAAGAAGGATTGCTATGATGTTTTGAGTGTGTTTAATGACAAGATTTGAATGATTATATATGAATGATTGATGTTTGTATATTCTGCGAAAAGTTTTAATTCACTTCCATATTTAAAACTATGTTTATGAGTTAATCTAATACCTAATGTAGGGCACCAGGTTCGTGGCCTTACATGGGGTAAAGAAACGTTCTTCCTTTCTATACAAGTTTAATAAATCATATCATTACCATTTCTACATACTTCTAAAGAGTAGTTTCTTAAATGGCTTCCCCCCATATTTTTTGCATTTTAATATTGTTTGTTTAACTTTACTTATGAAGACAACTCGACACTCATGATTTGAACAAGACCATGTCTTTCTATCAGTGACTTCATAAATGCTTACTAATAAAGTAACACATGTCATAAGTTTGTTATCAAACATCACCAACTTAGAAGGATTCTAAATCACCCTCTAAGGCAAACCTAGAAAGTTGAAGTCTTCTTAAGATCCTCATAAGTTATATTATTTCCTTATATTGAATGAAAACCCATTTTAAATTTGTCTATACATTAATTCATTCATGTTTTGTGTATCTTTTGAATGTTTCATGTTAACTAGTCTTTGCAAAGCACCATAATTAACAAGTATTAGTCTAGCATTCTTTAGACAACAATACTTTAGCATGTGAATTGAAGATGCATCATTTTGATTTTTCACAGCATTAAAATTATTACAATATCACTTTGAAACATTCATTCCTTAGCTTAGACAAAGTTATGAGACTTGTTCACAATCCCAAAACGTTAGCCTTTTGGAAAGTTTCGCAAGTTAATGTGTGCAGCACATAAATAGAGAAAATCCCCAAAATAAGCGTTTATGAAAACAAATTTCTAGTTTTATGTATCATTTACAAAAAATTTCAGAAATAGGTATTGTAAACTAGTCATGACGAGTAGTCTGTAGAACCAATTAAAATTTGTCGCATGTCCTTAAACTAACTGTAACGAGCACGTTCACTAATCATTTACTCGTCATTACTAAATAAGTTCCATGCCTCATAATCAACACCCACGAGTAATTATTAAGTCCTTTAGTCGCGACGACTAGTTTACCCGGTTTACATTGCCTACACAAGTAGTTTATTAGTAGTTAACTCGTCTCGACTACTTTGACCTTAGAATCTACTCGTCGCGACTAAATGACTTATGAATTACTTGTGGGTGTTGATTACCAGGCATGAAACTTATTTAGTCGTGACGAGTAAATGATTAGTGAACATGCTCGTTACGGTTAGTTTAAGGATACGTGGCAAGTTCTAATTGGTTTCTACAAACTATTTGTCACGACTAGTTTATAATACCTATTTCTGGAATTTTTTACAAATGGTACCTAAAAGTAGACATTTGTTTTCATAAATGCTTATTTTGGGAATTTTCCCCACATAAATAACTTCATCATTCATTTAAGAAAAATAACTCCGTAGCCTTTGATCTTCAAGACTTCACCATTGACTTATATGAACATTAAACATAAGTCTAAATCCAAATAATTCTGGTGAATACATTCATCACCAACAAGATGAATGCAACTAGATTACAATCACTATAATGTTGAGATAAAGTCAATTGGATTGACACTCAAACTCTTGGAATTCACATTTGCTTCTTAAAACCATAATTGAGATGCTCTCCCAATATGAAAAACAACACTCTCACATCGTTAAACAACATGGATGGTGGTAGAAAAATCTACATGTCCATCAGTATTGTGAGTATATTTTAATGAATCTCTTAAGATTTGTTTATTTTATTACAATAGTAACATATATTTCTTTATTTATGATAAACATATTTATGATTCACACTCGGTAAATTTCCAAAGATATAATCTTTCATGAGTTTTCAATGATTCAAATATCTCATCAACATATATTAATTCATATATTATAATTCATACTTAATGAACTTCCAAGAAGTTTAATTTCTTCTTAATATACATTATATGTTACTAGCGGAAGAGCCCGCACTTTTCTGCGGGAACACAAGTGGGATTCAGGCAATATGGGGTTGGCTTGTTAAGGTACTGGCATTTTGGTGTAGCCAAATTTACGGTTGGTATAGTTTTGACAATACGATTTAAAGTGCTATGCTTTCTCTTAATTCGGTAGGATTTAGTTATCAAGTTGAC
The DNA here is from genome assembly GCF_021521415.1 of Bidens hawaiensis. NCBI lineage: Eukaryota > Viridiplantae > Streptophyta > Magnoliopsida > Asterales > Asteraceae > Bidens > Bidens hawaiensis. Next base: position 16,098 of record NW_027501050.1, on the reverse strand, counting down.
AATTTGATTATGTATGTATTTGAATGCAATTTGATTATGTATTTATTTGAATGTTTTTTTTATAAAAACAATATATCAAATTCTCTAAATGGCAAAAAAAAATTTAATATAGGGAATGCCGATGATAATGCTGACGTTTTTTTAAGTGTTGAACACACAATTTAGTAAGTTACAAAGTAAGTTAGCTATAACTATAAATTTCATGTCCAGCTCGTTTTCCGTTTGCTTATCAATAGTTTTGAATCAAGTGAAGAGACTTCTACAACATGTATCATACTATCAATGAATAAAAACGTAGAGGTACTGCCATCCTTTATTCTAAAAATATAAAATTACTTGATGGCCAATAATTTTATATATTATCCAAAAAATACAAACACTTCAAAAGTAAAAACACAAAAGAGAAGTTACCGAAACATTGTATAAGTATCTAATGGCCAATAATAACATGCGAATCTTGAAGAACGAAATTTGTTTAGAAATTTTGCTTATATTGATCGGGGTTACTATTATAGAAGGAAGCAACGGGCTCAAAACGCATGTGTATATCTTCATCCCGAAATAATAATATGCACACGGTTAAAATATGAAGCAAGTCGAGTATGGGTCAACAAGTTTATCTCTTGGTTAATATCAAACATACAGTAAATCCACCTGACCATCAAAAGGTTTTGTTTCAGTGAAGAAGGTTATATTTTTCCCAAAAGGTCATTTTTCATTTTTTTGATCCGTTTGACTCTAATCCGTTGACCCCTTTTAGTTAAAAGTATATATAGAACCCAGCCAACAGGGTTATCTTTTTTCCCAGAAGGTTCTCTTTCATTTTTTTTTTTTTGGATCCGTTTGACTCTAATCTGTTGACCTAACTTTTTGTGTAAATAAAAAAGACCAAATTTCCCCTGATTCAGCATTAGACTCTTAAATTACTAAATGTCAGCATTTTTAATCTTTATAAAAAGTCAAATGATATTACCTTTAAAAGGAAATGGCCAAACCGTCCACCTTGATCCACTTCTATTAAACCGTTTCATTTGGGCCCGGTAACCAAATACTGCAACATGTCCTTTGCTTGAAGTCTCCCAAAGTGAAATCCTTTGTTAAAAAGGAAACAAAAGAACAAAAAAAAATAATTAATTGTGGTTACAAAAACATTAAAATATGAAAAGTCCAGTTAGATGCAAACCAAAATACTTGTAATTCCTAATGATTGATGTCCCATGAAGCACAAAGTAAGATCGTGGAGTTCGTTCAGCGAAGTACTCAAAAACATGCTGCAACCAACAACAAATTAGAAGAAATTGACAGATTTTAAGAAACTTGAACAGGAAAAACTGGCCGAATTGACCAGTTACACGTTTGACCATAAACAAAGCATGCACATACCGTTAACGCCCTTGATCCAATTCATATGTTTGCCTGCAAGCCAAATATTGTAAAATTCAATGTTCTGCAGAGTCATTGAGTCAACAAAAGTCAAATTGAAAAAAGAAAGGGAACATTCAATGCATTTGAAAAAATTAGTTTGCAACCGTATCAAGTACGTTTCGGTGGCTCCCGTATACAATGAACCAAAACTGATATTTAATATATTTCTTAATAAGTTAATGACTATAACTGATGCTGCATATGTGTTTGTTTGTTTGTTTTTACTAAATGAGATTAAAAATTTTTGTTTAGTTTGTGAAAATAAAATGACTATTCATGTAGTTAACTCTTTATTGTTATATTAAGCATTTGATAGTTCCGATTTCACACAATGATCCTAAGATGGAAGTTCAAGAATTACCTTTGGATAGAATTAGCAGCTTTCCTCCAAACATCATACAAACAATCCTTTCTCTTATGCCAATGAGAGATGCATTCAAGACAAGTATTCTATCTCGAAACTGGAGGGGCTACTATTTAAACATTCCCAAACTTGTGTTTGATGATGCAGTATTTCGGGGGCGACTTGTGATAACTTATCAATCAGATTTAAACTTCTATACATTGTTTACCCGATCTTGTTGCTGCATCAAGGCCCAATACTTGAGTTCTCTATTTGTATGTCTCAACTGTATAGCAGTTGTGAGATTGACAAGATAATAGTTCGCCTATCAAGGAATCCAACCATGAAGAAACTCAACCTTCGCATCGGGCCAGGAGATGACCATAAGCTGCTGCCGGGTTTTTCAAGTTGCAGCAATTGACGGTCCTAAAACTCCAAAGCTACGAGTTTCAACCTCCGGTAACCTTCAAAAGGTATAGCAGGCTCGTTAGCTTACCCTTTAACAATGTCAGCATAACCGCAAAAGCTTTCCTACGGTACATGATATCAAAGAGTACAATTGAAATAAGTATATATCCTTAAAATGTTAGTGCTTACCTTAGATGGATAATAGTTGAAAGAAAGAGTCCTGGTGTTCTCTGCCCCCCAAACTGCATAGGGTATGTTGGCTTCAAAAACATTAAACTTCTCATGTTCAGATAAATATAACCTAACACCTGCACAAAAATCAGAATAATGAACAATATTGAAACCCTAATTATTTCAATCAAACCTAATGTTACTTGAATTTAAAACTGTTAGGTACACACATTTAGTTTTAGCAGATTGAGAACAAATTAAGACGTACAATATTGAGAAAGGAAGAAGAACATACCTAAGGTGCAATATCAAATGTGGCATGTTGATAATACTGAGGAGTGTATAAATAACCGGATAATTACTCCAATTAAATATGTCAGTTTCAATTGAAAAGATACAAACCGACAACTGACCATTGATTGCAAGGTATGAATGGAACGGTTTCCAAATTAATAGCCCTAATTAAATGTCGACGGCCGAAGATAGCATGAAAGGTCGTTGGAGGTGAAGTATTTTAATTTTAGCGGCGTCTCTCTATTAATTATTAGCGGCGTATCTTAAATGGTTAAATTACCATTTTGTCCATCTAAAATGCTTTATAGGTAATATAGATAATTCACACTTAGTGAATTTCCAAGAAGTTTAATTTCTCATTAACATATATTAATTCATTATATATATGTTATAATCCGCACTTAGTGAAATTCAAGGATTCAAATGTAATATCTTGTGTATTTCATTTTAATACACTCACCACGTTCTTCATGACCCTCTCATAATTTAGTTACACATTTGATGTCTCATCTTAAACTTTAATCAATGCAATAGCTCACAAGTTGTTTCTTGCACAAATTCTTCTTTCACTATCCTTTTAAAATTATCCATTTTATTTTAAAATGTTGATTTATTTCATTGTATAATTGCATGTGTTCTCCGAACATATTGAACACAAAATAACAATACAACCGAACCTACAAAATAAAGTGTAAAACACTTCTTAAAAGTAATTCAAACGGATAAAAAGACGACATTAAGATAACAAATCTCAAAGTGCTATTATCTTCAACACCTTTATTGTCTGCTCGAAATCATCACAATGATATCCTTTTATGCCATGACTTGAGGTACTCCTTCAATATTTCTCTACGCACTCATAAGGATAAGATCATCATTTCATCTTGAAACTATGTACTTAAATAATCAAAAAACGACAAGTTGTTAACTACATACACGCTGTAAATTTTAACAAAACTTATGTTCATAACAACACCAAGTCTTTATTTTATCGTTTATTCTATAAAATAATTTGTTTCATTCGAAACGGTTTAAAACCATTGGTTCACAAAAGAAGTCGTATCTAATACGCACGCTAGACTATTAAAATATGACAAGCGTTGTTTAAAATTTTAAAATAACTCTTTCTAATACAATTATTACAAAAATTAAACATTGAGACAAAACCTTTTTAAACTATTTGTTTTTCTATAGAATAGTGTGAAACATTTAGTTCATAAAATCTTATTAGCCCAAGAGTCACTTCATTAACAATAGTTAAGGCTTTCATTAACATTTAGTTAAGGCTTCCATTAACACTTAATAAAGGCTATGATTATTGGTGACTTAATTAGAGGAATCTTAATACAGAAACATGAAATTCTCATATGTACTATTTCACTATAACCCACACATTGAAGTATGTGTTTGTATTACACTAAAATGCACCTAATGGATGTCTCTGTGCACTATTTTCTAATACACTCGTTAGAAATAAATGATTACATAAACCGTTATAAAACTTATAGGTTCATATAAAGTAAACCAAATCTAGCATGCTTATTAAGAAATAAATGATTACAAAATCATGATGAGGCTTATTAGTTTATATAAAATAAACTACTTCTCACAGTCGGTTTAAGAAACGAGACATTTGGACAAAAGTTTTAAACCATAATATTTATAACTTATAAGAATTTCTAACACGCGTGTTAGGAAATGAAATATTTACAAAATGTAGGTCTAACATGCACGTTCGAGAATTTAATGTTCACAAAGAACATAGGTTTTCATCAATAAAACTAGTCTAACACACAAGTTAGAAAAAATAACGATTGAAAAAACGTCTTAAATCGAACGATTGAATCACAAACTATTCGTCTTGTATCATGGTATAGGATTTAAGATTGTACCACATCTCTATAAATCCATACACAACAATTTGAACTACATGCATATTTTCAAAAACAAATATACAAGATTGTAGCAACAATCACAAAATAATTTTAATATTTTTTGTGAGCCTAATATCCTTAGAAAAAAGGTTTAAGATTGTCTTAACAATCTCACGGAAATATGTTTTAAGATTGTAGGAATATGGGACTCTTTTTAAATTAAAATTAATACAAATAATAACGATAATCTCGTAATTAACATGAGAAAATGAGTAGTACAAATACCGTAATATAAAATAAAATAAACAACGAAATAACATAACAAATATGTTAAATGATTCAACTCAATATCTTCAAATGAAAAGTCTTAAACTTGTTATTCAGCAACATTTTCTTGTAATCTTCTTAACGTGAACTTAAAAAATAAAATTTTCAACTTTTACGACATCAACGACTTCTAGTGGTTTCTTTGGTTGCAAGAATGAACGAAACAAAAGTTGATGGTTGAGGCTGAAGCACGTGTGCAACACGCTTCCCTTAAAACAGATTATGTGCCTCTACTTAAGACAGCGCATCTGTCTCCCAGGGTACATTAGTCGAAGCTGTTAGTACTGCCGGAGATGTCCATGAGCCCGAGGTTACATCGGGTAATTAAAGTGTAGTGTTAGAACTTGTGAAAAAATAATAGAATAAAGAAGTAAATGAATCAAGTAGAGAAACTCATCTCTATAGGTTTGGAAACTCATCTTTATAGGTTTCCAACATATGAGTCTTTAAAGTTTTCTTCTTCACCAATAACTCTTCTTGCATGCATGTATTTTCCTTTGAATTTTCTAGTTTGTATTTTTCCTAGGCCCTTTCAAATGAGGCACCTAGCCTATTATATATACAAGAGTTAAGGGTGAGTAAAGCCTCACTTAATTAGAAATTTAATAATCAAATAAAAACTAATCATTTGTCATCAAACGGCTCTACTTAAGAGTTTCATGACCATATGAAGAGTTTAATATTAATTATTCTAATTAAACTCTATTAATCATATTCTAATTTTCCAACAAGCAGAACAGCGTAACATCCCGGAAAATTCCATATTAATTTTGGGCCAAAGAAGTCAACTTTGAAAGATGAGTGATTTAAAAATTTCTTCAAAATTAATAGAAAATATAAAATATGGAGGTGATAGTATCCATATTGAAGAAATAAGCAAAATGGGTTCATCCCACATGCAAATAAAGAGAACTCATCCCACATAGAAAGAAAGAAGAAAGTGGAAGCATTCCACATGAGCATAAATAGGAAAAAAAACTTTCATTCCACATGGAAAGAAGAAAGAAAATGAAAGATTTTTATAAGGACGAAAGTTTCCATAGTAATATTTTTATGTGGCTAACTTAGTAGTCCTAGCGGAGGATGCAAGTTCCTGACGCACACGGGCACGGGCTTGGGCGATAGGCGCAATGTAGCGCTTTGATGGCGCACTTTGCACTTCGCCTCGGCCGCTTTAATATTTTTGGAAAGTGCAAGGATTAAAAGTGAAAATCTGAATTTTGATCCTTCGTGCTACGCAAAATACAAAATACATAACCAACATTGAGTAACTCCACGCTACGCATAGGACTCATCCACCTTCACTTTGCGCTACGCGAAGTAGCAATTTTTCATGCATGGCACGTATGGACATGTGGTGCCATGTGGCACCCTACCGATGACTCAATAAACCTAAGGTCGATTCGCGCGACGCGAACGGCTAGGCCTTCTTCCTTTGCGCTACGCGAAGGAGCACAAAAGTTGCTATAAATAGGAAGGTCCGCGGCACATTCCATTTTACACCGAAACACTATCACGTTCACACGTTTAAGCCTCGTTTTTTGTGGACCAGTTCTCATAGTATGTGCCAAGCCCCAAGGTTCCGACGGTTTAAGCCTCAGTACGCGATATAAAGTAGAAGTGTTGCTCATGCAAGCTTAGGCATATAAACTCCTAATACACATGTAAGGTAGGGGTTCAACTTAAGTTATTATTTTATTATTATATGGATTAGACCAGAGTCAGTGGTATAACCCAAACCTTGACCATAATTATATTTACAAAGGTTATAGCTAAAATAATGTTTCTTTATGATTAAGAAACATAAGCTTTTACATACAAAAAGATACAGTCAAAAATAGATTTTTTATGATTAAAAAATATTATATGCAAGAGATATAGTTAAAATTTATGTTTCCTCGTGATTAAGAAACATAAGATTTTACATACAAAGGTTACAGTCATTTAATGTTTCTACTTAAAGAAGAAACATATCAATAGATGTTTCTTCATAAAAAGAAACTCGGCACATGATTTTTAAATAAATGAAAAGACTGCAGTTCTAAATATTTTATTCAAACAAATGATCATTCAAGGTTTAAAGCTATCAAAACCAAACTAAAGGTCTGTAGCTGGATCAAGAGACGATCCAGGTATTTATATAAACCTATTTTATTATAGGTTACACATCATTCATTCACAAAGGTTTTCAAACGAGATCACCACATCATTCAGACTAGACAATCACAGGTGAATACGTTAAGCCTTTTACAGTCAGTCATTAAGATAAACGGGTTGTTTATCTTAACAAATTAGTCATTTTTTTATGAGATTACGTGATTTCTAAATTTAATGGATTACGTGATCCCTAAGTCACAAGGTAGAAAATAAAAGCAACTCGGACCGAGTACACATGTGTCTAGATCCAAATATATCTGTTTAGCCTATCAATCAAGTTTATGTCGCCACAGGCAAGCTGTCATAACGAAAGTTCTCCAATAGGCATCAGATCATGGAGAACCATAATTGTGTGTGTATGGCAAGTGGCATAAGTTCCCAGAAATAAGAGACGTTTCTGCTGAGTTTGTTCAAAAAAACTATCTTGTCAGTCAAAGATTTAATAAATGTTTTTAGAGTAAACGATTCACCAGCATATCGCTGACATATTTTTCCCCTGCATTTCAGGGAAGCAAGTATAATACAGATAGCAAGGAATAAAAGTCAATCATGGAATAGATGCTCGCTATATGGAGATGGCTCAGTTTTTAATTATTAAAATATTGCAAACAAGATTAAACAAGGTTTGTAAAATCAAACACTTGGATATTTATTATTCGGGAAGTTTTCAAAATAAATTAATATTTTATTATAACCAAAGTATTCCGCTAAATAACCTGCAACTCTGATATATTTACAAAACATGTACCAACTACGGGTCATTGGGTCACACTCCTAGGCCCTAAACCAGGGTGTGACACTTACCACTCTCATTGGCAAACCCAACATAGGTTTGTCCCACTATTTAAATTAAAATAAAAATAAAAAAGCAAGAGTATATGGCAAACTAGTTTGTTAAACCAAACTAGTTTCAATCTTAGGCTTGCCACATGTCACCACCTTAATAAACATGTTTTTAGTTTATTTTTTTTTTCTTTTCACACTAATTAGTTTTAGCTCTAATATTTATTTTCTCTTAATAACTTTTAATTATTAAGTTTAAAAAAACATAGTCTTGTTTAACTTTTTTTTGTGAGCGTATCAATTTTATAAAAATCAGAGTTTTTTTTAAAATATATTTTTAATATAAAATAAATATTAATCATTACCAAACTTTTTTATTTTTTAAAAATAATTTCATATTAAATATATATTGTTTATTTACATAAGAAATTATTTTTTATATTTCTAGTCACTTTTAATAAAAAAAACAACAATTATAAATTTTATTTATTTAATAAAAAGTAATGAAGGTTGGGTTGCTAATGAATTAATATGAAAAGTATGGTTTAGTTGGACTGGGTATGTGAAAGAGTGGGAAATTAGTTTTATAATAAAGATTGTTTTGAGTTGGTTTGTGAACGGAGATAATCTTAGGAGTGTTTGATAGAGTGTAGAGTTTGTTTATAATTCATTTAAAAGACACCTCTTAATGGTTTATGAAGCATTTTAATGTGTAAACTTAAGAAACATCGATTCAAAGGCTAAACCTTAATCAGTCAGACCTCTTAATGACTCAACACAAGGATACCAAACAGTCCCTAAGATAAAGTTTTAAATACAAACGAAAATGGTTACACCAATTTTTAATCTCAAATTTCTTTAATTTGTTAATTTAGTTTATATAAAATTCGGTCATTTAATACAAAATTACATTCTACGTGATTTAATATGAGTTGTTCATGACAATGCAGCTTACCCGTTTAAACATGCATCTAACATTCCTGTTTTGATCTTTGGGTCAAATTTTTTCGCACATCTCTTTAACTATGTTTTAACTGTACGTGCAACTCATTACAACAACATATCCAATTTTCCATACTTGAATAGTCTACAAAGTTTTGATGCATATATTTATAGCGGTGCTTCTAACCCATTACAACAATGCATCCACTTTTCCAAGTTTCATTTGCGATTGTAATGAGTTTGATGCACATGTTTATAATGATGATTCTAACTAATTAAAATGCTCCACTTAACTTTTAACGTTTGATTCACTATTGTAATAGGTTTATATGCATATACATATATAGCGACTCATCTATGCATATAAAGATGTTTAATTTGTAGGTTGATTCACTGTTGTAGTGAATTGTGGTGGACATGTATATAAATGTATGTCTAACTCATTACAATGTGCTTCCAACTTAGAATGTTTGATTCACTATTGTTGTAGTGAGTTGTGAAACTTTTATAATGGATAATTATGATAATTGGTTAAAGGTGCTACTATCTTAAAAATATTGTTAGAATAAAATGGTTAACAATATGAAAATGTTCTAAGATCTAATGTATAGTACTAATCTTATTTGAAGAAAGATTTATTTTACCAGTTATAATTGCATCTGTCTTAATTTTATCGCTTTTCGTTAAATTAAAGTGGATTAGAGTTCCCTTACAAGAATGGGCAGGTGAGACGGGGAACCTTAAGCTGCCATGTTGGTGATATTATCATAAGAACATGGGTTAAGAGCATAAACCCTAAACCTTAATATTGGTTAGTCAATCATGATCACAAGTCAATTGAAACTTAAGGTGTGTATGTTTTGAAATACAAAGTCATCATTAAATTAAGGGTGTGCTTGTTTTGAAAAAACAATTATTATTATATAGAATAATTTATAACTTTGGCGTCGCAAAGTTTCCATTGGGCCATTTTACGGCACTTTTAGTGGCATTTTTTTTTTTTGTTCCGGTTCGTAACGTACGTGATAAAAATCAACCGAAAATCAATTTTATTTTTTTCTGTTTTAGTTCTGGTATTGTAAAGAACATGACAAAAACCGACTAGATTCACGTAAATTCACCACGTTTTGTTTTAGTTCTACTAGCGTAATAAACGTAGTGAAAACTAACCGAATGCTAATTTTTTTGGTTCCGGTGAATGTGACGGAAACTAACCGAATTCTCGTAGAGTGACCACGTCAACACCGGGGATCGATAACGGTTGGGTTTTACCAACGATCGAGTTTCTCCTTCCGACGCCACCCTGTTGATCCACCTCAATATTTAATTTTTTTTGTTTAATTTTTGTTTAGTTTCAGTACAATAACACACGTGACCGAAGCCGGCCGAATTCGTATCGACTTATCATCTCAACGCTTGAGAGCGACAATGTTTGGATTTTACCACCACCCGAGTTTGACCGACTTACCCAGCGCAACGCACTGGGTAAAACACTAGTTGAAATATAATTTTCATTTTTTAATATGACGTGTTTCACTAAATTTGTTAAAATTCGAGTATGAGTTTCTTTTTCAACGTGTTTGCTGAAAAATGAACTGAATTTTAATTGATTAACTAAAATTCCTATTTTAAGCAATCCATTATTTCTTCCCGATCATGAAGGAATTCAATGACCACTGCCATAATCCTGAAAACCCCCACTGCACTCATCTTCACGACTCCCAACAACCGTTGCCCTGACCACCTACCACAGTTGATGGTGGTGGTGTACTAGTGCAACTAGCAGTGGAGGCGACCAGTTGGCAGCAATTTCGCTTGATAGGTTTAGGTGGCAGTGGTGGAGACGGCAGTGATGGCTGTGATGGCAGTGTTGAAAGGGACAACGAGGAGGTGGGCTTCCAACGACAACAATGGGGCAACATTTGCGATTGGTAGGCATTGGCCACATTGATGGATTCTAGTTCCTTTAATATCTTTTCATTATCCAAATGGATTACAAATTCAGATTCATTTGATTATGTGTGTCCTTTAAATTTCAAATCCTTTTGACATATTCCCGTTACTTTAACAGTTATGTTCTTTCAAAGAAAAATAGAAATCCGTCTAGAAAGCGCACCATTAATTACCGAACCTTACCCTTATCGTACTTTCTATATCGCATGAATACCCGAACATGGAACTAAAGTGCACTTATGTAAGATGCTATAGGCTTAGTAAGCATGTTAAAATGATAAAATTTTGTGTATAACTTTAACTTGTTTGGATAACGTGGACAAAGTTTTGAACCATGAATCGATGTTATTGGGCATGTCATGTCTCATTGAAATAGTTGGAGCACACTTGTCCTTAGTCACGCGGGGGTGCTTGCGTCACCTGTGATGCATGCTGCCCTAAGCAACCACCCAAAAGAAATATCATTTTTGTTATTTAAAAAGTTTATTAACATTGGTAAATTTAGTTCAATGCTATGTGACACCAGGCAACTAACAACCACAAAGGCTTCTGTAGCAGAAATGGAAAAGTATGCTATGGGTGGGCCCCACCAAACAAGCTCATTTTGCTTTTACGACCCCGCACTCTCTTTCACGTGAACATCCCAAAAATACGATAAATCACTTGATCCACAAGAAGACAGTTTGTGTTCTTTTAAACACCTATCTAAAAATACATCAATTAATAATAATAATTATTATTTATTATTTTATTATTATTATTGTTGTTGTTGTTGTAATACATTATTATATAGTAATAACTAGGTTAGATCCCGTGTTCCATACAGGTGAAAATTATAATAAAAATAAAAATTATTATATGTAATACGCAAATTCAGTTATTACATATAATAATTTTTATTTATGACTTTTATTTTATATTCATTTAAATCAAATTATAACTTAAATTATTAAAATTGATTTATATAGTCAAACTTTTGTTATTGATTTAAATGAATATAAAATAAAATTAATAAAGAATTTTATATTGAATTGTAAAATGTTAAATATTAGTCTTTCAAAATTTATATCAATAACTTAAGATAATTTTAGAATGGTAATTAAATGAAAAATAATTGATAGAGGGTTTTATGCATTTAATGAATTGTTATGCATTTTAATGAATTTTAATTAAATATTAATTAGGTGGAAAATGTATTTAAGAGAATTGCTTGTGTGGAATCCAATGTGAACACTTTATAATGATGCTATGTGAAAAAATTATCTTACTTTAATAATATAGTTATATAACTGTATCAGTGGTTGTTACATGTACTCTACTTTGTATTATAGGGCAAACTCATGGATAAGTTAAAACATATTCATGGGTGAATTTATTTATTTATTCTTTTCTAAACTTATAATCATTAGGTTTTGTTAAGCTATATTGCGCTTAAAAACTTCCTTTAATTCTTTATTGATAGGATTTAAATTTAGTTTGACTAATAGCTAATAAAATATATTTGTAACTTTGTTACATTTAATAAAATTGGAATGATACATAGAAGATTAGCACATGCATAAGAATAACACACACTAATATAATAGCATTTAGAGTAATTTTGTTTTAGTTAAATGAATTTTTCTTATACTCATTATAGTTATTTATAATTTTATTTTCTAGTGTTGGTTAAATTCATAAATAAAACCTTCCCTAAGATAAGTTTTGGTAAGATAATTTTAAGCATTTAATTTAGTTAATAAATATCTTTTTTTTATGACTCATGTTGTTCTACAAATAGAGACAAAAATGAGAAAAATATGAAGGATTTATAGGCATACAAAAAAACTCAAAAAATAATAAAAAAACTATAACTCAAAATTTAATAAAAAAACGAAAAAAGTAAAAACATAAAAATGTTTCCACCATCTTCCTCCTTAAAAATGTTTAGTGAAAAAGATTATTGTGTCTTCTGTTTATCATTTTGTTTTGTGTTTATTTTCATTATTGATTATGTCTTTTTTCATGACATTGTGTTTCTTTTTCTTAATATTTTATTATATTACTCAACATTGTGTTATATTTTGTCAGCATTGTGTTATATTTGTGATCTATTGTGTCTTTTTAGTATAATTGTGTCTTTTGTTCATTTTCATCTTTGTGTCTTTTCGTCGTTTTTTTTTTCCCAAAGAGAATGACAGAGGAAACATTTGAGTTTTTAAAACTTTTTTTGTTTTCTATTTATTTTGAATTATGATTTTTTATAATTATTTTTCTTGAATTTTTTATTAAAGGGTTTTTTATGTGACAACAAATCCTTTTCACACTTCTTATTTTTTTCTTCATTTGTATTTTAATCTTTTTTTTCTTTAATATAGGAAATCAAATACAAGTTTAGTCTATGTGATAAATAACATTAGGTAGCTGCTGATTGGAGAGTTCTTATCTTCAAATCTTTTAAAATTTATTTCGTATTTAAATTTACAAGTTAAAATATCTTTAATCAAAATATTTTTTTTCAAAAAAATTAGATATAACTTATGCAACTTTTTATATACCGTCAAATGCAAGAAAATTCAAGCAATTGTAGCCACAAGCCCCCAATTTGTGTGCTATGGTGGGTTTGGGCATGATGAATTCTCTTTTTTCACATTTTTAAGTGTCATAATTAACACTCATTTTAATCCGAATTCAAATTACCACCACCACTAGTTAATTAATTATTGTTTTCCTTATTTTCGTTTTTTTTACAAATTGCACATATCATAACTCAAAAAAAATCAACTTGTATTTAGTTTTCATTCTATAAATTCAAACTGTGTCCCTAATTCTTTTAACAACAATCTTTTATCACTAGAAATAGTGCATCTTCTTGATATTACGTACTATAAGAACATTTTACATTAAGTATAATAAAGATTAATAACGGATCAACGTAATGTGTGATTAATCTTCCTAGTTTGGAAAACTAATATCATCAAAATCATCTAACGACAAAAACACTTCATCTAAACACGAAAGCTCCATGCCGTCATTGCCATCATCGTTATCGTAGCTTTGATCACACACCCGACATATTACCCAATCCTGAATAATTAATACACATTAAAGCATGCATTGCAAATTGTAAAAAGAAATATAACACTACTATCAAATCATTTAAAAGATATGTAACACCCTTATATATTAGCAATTTCCATCACAAATATTGTAATACATCTCTTCAAATGACATTTTACACATGCAATTTTTAATAAAAATAGGGGGAAAAATTTATTCCCTCCGTTGAGTCCCTTTGTCAATAAAGAAAACAATGTACGGTTGTTGTAATTGAATTAACATCATAAATAAATATACTATAATAAAAGCTTTTAAAATAAAAATTGTAGTAATTAGTGTTAAGTAAAATATATACCTGACAATTAAGTAAATTCAGATATAAATGAACATGAATTACGTCTGTTATATAAATTGTGTTATGTTATTTTTGTTCAAAACCAATAATATATATACGTCATGAACCACGAGATTTATGTAATGCTTATTTATATATTTCTTTGAATATGACACATAAAATACATAAAATGATTATATGTAATCACTTTTGTCTATCTCTAGTCTAGTTAACTTATGATTATATACAAATATATACAAGTGTATTATATGGTTCTTATGATTATAAACATATTATTGGTTTTGAAATGAGTGGGCCTCTAACTGTATGTGAATGGTTCTCTAAACATGTTACAAAAAATGTTGTTGTGGACTTACAATCTTGGAGTTGTCTCTTCTTCTTGATCTAGATGAATTAGCACCATCATGAACTCTAAATTCCTGCATTATCCAATCTGTTTTCATACCATCACCAACATGAAACACATAGTATTTTTTCACACCAATTATTTTTCCACCATTTGAACTCATAATCTGTTCATCCCCACCACATGATTTCCAGTACCCGTTTGCAGTTACTCGATTAGCTGCTTTTCTACTGAAATAATACCATTTCTTCCCTTCCACCAAAGCTTTGCCTGCAAAACAAAATAATATATATCATGCATGCACATATATATGATCATGATCATGCCTATATATATTACAGATATATAGTTCACGTTCGCTTCAGAACCATTAATATGTTAAGTACTGTATGAGACATAGTGTCTACAACATAATCACTTCAAAAGACTACAATAATATTGAAGGAAAGAATGAAGTTACCTTCTAAGTCCCATGGATCATACGGATAAAGATCAAGATCAGGAATGATGTCGGGATGGTACGGCAATCGAGAAGCCTTACGTTGAAGGAAATGGACGATGAGTTCTTCGTCGGTTGGACAGAATCGAAAACCTGGAGGGAGATTCACATTATTGTTGTCACTCATGATCCTAAAAATAAATCAAGTTTGTATATGATGTGGGGTTGGAGATATGTGACAAAAGTCTATGAATGTAGGATTTATATAGTGTTTGAAGTGTATACATATATAATTATATATATAGATAGAGAGAGAGAGTGTGTGTGTGTGTGTGTGTTAGAGAGAGAAGGGTTGACGTGAGGTAGAAGTTTCGTATCTGTGTTTAAGGCGGCTATGTAGTTGCAGTGGGAATTGAAAACAAAGGTTGGAAAGTTAACAAGCCATGGGCTCTCTTGATGTTGAAGGGAAGGGGATTATAATTTGTACCTTGTGCATCAACACTAGGGCTCGTGTTGTTTTCATCTTTATTGATTTCATTGTAGTATTACCATATGTGCAATATGTGGGTCACCATCAAATGAGATAAAGAGCCACACAACACACTTACTATCATTTGTGTAGTAGTTGGCATGTACTATGTGTATTCTATGCACTCTAGGCATTGACACTTGTACATTGCTACACTTTTATATTTGAGAAGTGATAATATGAGATGGTGATATATCAGAACCATCTAGTCGTTCTATTTCTCTACAAACAACTTGCAGAGTAGTGCACTCATGTACTAGAATTGTGCAAAGTGATAGTCTAATCTAACATGTCAACCGTTTGAAAATTGTATCTACTCATTTGTATTGAAACATTTTGGGCTTACTGCCCGCTCTCGCCTTCTCATCCAAGAGAGTCTCGACGATTTAGTAAAATTGTGCGACATAAGCTCTTGCACCTCTACCATATAACTAGGCAGGAGCTATGAACACTCCTCTGATGAGTCCACGACATGATGAAACTAGTGACGCCCATATCTATATACGGGGTGGAATAGTTGATACTTGAGTAACCAACAACCCAACGCGGGACTTTGAGAATAGCCTTGTGACAAATGGTATTATAGTGTGTCCGGCCTTGGTTGTTGGCATGTTCACTTATTCCAAAAGTTTTTAAATGTTGACTAAGAGCATTCACAATGGAGTCCACGTCCCTTAGCTTATACCTAAATTACAAGGAAAATTTATAGTTTT
>NW_027501049.1:0-41751 GCF_021521415.1 Bidens hawaiensis | reverse complement strand
GGATCATTTAAGATCTCTTCATCGTTTAATACCTCAACGTCAGGTTCAGCTTCCAACACTTTCAATTCATCATCATTAAGTCCAAGCAGTAACGAAATCTGCTCGCGTGTCAGTGAGTGCTGAATAAACTGACCTTCCTCAATCTCATCCCTATTCACAACACTCCTAACCACCCCCGATCCATCAACAAAGATTACAGTATCAGCTTCAATCTTATCAAGAGGTTTAGCAGCTGTGTAGTCTCGATGAACAACAATTTGCTTATCCAAATCACCACCTCCACTAGTACCAGTACCAGAAGATGAGCCGTGCGTTTGTTTAGGCTCACTTCCTGCACCAGCTTCATCAGGATCTTCGTCATCGTTCTTGAGCTTCTTTAAAGCATCACCTTAGCAAGTTAACTGTAAGATCAGATCCTCTTGTTCTTTCATTTTCACCCCGTGAGACTCAACTATCGCACGGAGTTCTTTTGTCTCTTTTTGGCAGAAGGAGATATAACTTAACATCTTCTTTTGATTCTCCATGAGACGTTCCTGGTTCAGACGATCAGCAGACATTTGATTTTCATACAAATGCAGAAGATTCAGCAGCATGTCTGTTTGACGATTAGGTGGCATGTTATACAGAGATGGATGAACTAGCTGGATTGGTCCCTGAGGCCTTGTAATTCTCATAAATGAGACATCACTCGGAGGAGGAGGAGGCCTCATGGACGGTGTTGGAGGAACTGTAGAGGATGTAGCAGAAGGCATTGGTATTTCGGCTAAAGCCATTTGTGGAATCAAACCAAGCCGATCATGAGAAACCATTGTGGTTGTCAGGGTGAGCGCCTGAGTGCTAGTAGTAAGCGGCACTACCGGGCATTGAGGCATGGTTGCACGAGGTGGCGGAACACCAATAATTACACCAGCTCAAGCTGATACACGTCTCTTTGCTGTAATATCGGATGCCGGTGATTTACCCTTTCGTTCCCTTTCTCGTTGAGTGAAAATAGTTGCAGCTAACGCAGCTTCAATGGCAGCTTGTTGTTCTCGATAAGCAGCATCACCATCGCCACCATCTCCATCATCACCATCATTTCCATCATCGTTCCCACCTTCCCCCCCCCCTCACGCTCAGAATCCGAGTCATCATGGATCCAGCGATCCTCGGGAGGACATTCACAATTAGGATTTATGATATGACCAATCATACGTTTGTTCCATGGCTTATCCTTACGATTGATCGACATTCTACGCACGGTATTAGCCTTCATGTGTTCCATCGGAAGCACATCGTCCACCAAAGTTTGATCAATAACAAGGTTTGGTATCAAGTCTTGAATTATCAATTGCAGAAATCGAGGATACATCAAGGATTTCTTCTTCTGGGCTGTCTGCTGAACTTGTTCTTTCAAATGATCGAAGACCAGCTCTAAGAAGTTAAATGGCTTGTTCAGAATAAGCGCCACAAAAGCCGAATGCAAAATGATTCGGCATTCATCAAAACCACCTCGGCGACCACCCATACAATGAATCAATACATGCAGAAGATACTTTTAAGGTGCACACAAACCATTCTTGTTAAACATAGAGTCGTCAATGTCTCCACCATAACGTACACGTGTAAACAAGCCCTTGATTAGCTTCTTGTCAAATTCACTTGGGTTGTTATCGTTGTCTCCAAAACGAAGTACACGTCGAACTACGTCAACATCCACAAAAATAGGAGTTTGATTGATCGTGGCTCGATTATGATTCTCGACTTCAACAAATTCAGCAGTATTCCAGAACTGCCTAATAATGCTCAGATAAACTGTGGGTCGAGCAGTTATAGCATAATGGATCACCGAGCGTCGTAAGAATGCTAATACATCCCCAAACATAGCTACGTCAGCAACATCTGAATCAACATAAGCACAAATGTCGTGCTTCTTATCATATGGTAGCAACTGTACTTCAGCTTGTTCTTGTTCTTGGGGAGCAGCGGGTGGGTTTAGATCCATTTGATCGGCCATTATACTGAATAAAAATGGACGAATATAAGTAATGTGAAGGTTTGATATACATTAAGCATATATATATATATATATCTATCAATATACAGTGTATTTAATTTTAGATGTCGTGTGTAATTGATGTATCGACGCGTATAGAATCTTGAAATATTCCTTTATTAAATTACAAGAAAAATATTTATATTAATTAAATAATTAAGTGTCATTCGTTAAAATATCAATCTGATTCGTTACAAACATGTAACGAATCAATTGATTCGCTATCAAGTAAATAATTTAACGAAATAGAATTAGCGAATTACTATTAAAGAGAACGAACTGAACTCTAGTTCGTTATAAATTGACGAATCCACATCTGATTCGTTAACTAAATGGTTCGCTAATCTAGTTCGTGTGAATCTTTAACGATTGGACAAGAAAGAGTTCCAATTCGCTAAAGTTAACGAATGGTCAAACTAAGACTTGATCTTTGACCCTCCTGGTCAAAGTCAAAATTAACATGAACACGGAAGGTCAAAGAAGCGAATTGAAGATCAATTGCTCCATAATTTACGAGGAGTAGCCGAACAAATGACTCTAAAAGTTCACCGCGAATCAAATAATACCGTTTATGAGCTCCTAAACCAACAGATAAGTCAAATGATGAACATAGCTAAACATCCATAACTATCAATAATTATACACCCAGCAATCAATCAATCAAGTTGCGATTCAAGATCACCAAGGGTGTCGGAACTCTATTCCGATCAAAATGATATCAATTTTAAGTATATTTACAAAGTATTATATCGAATAATCAGGGTTTCAAAAACAGTAAAACCCTGATATCGAAATCACATAATCAGCCTATCAAAGCTGTGTTATTATTGACGAAAATCACAAAGATATAACCATTTATACCTTACGAAAACAATGGTATAATCAAAAGTTCAAATTTCGAAGGTCGAAAAAATCAAAAAAAAATTGAATAGGGTGACTTTAGGTGTAAGGAAGATGAAGGAATAGTGAAGGACTGTTCGTTACATGCTGTCCTTTATACACTGTCCTTACACGCTTCCCAATGTATGAATAAGATCTGATTCGTTTGAAATATTAAATAACGAATCAGCTGATTCGTTACACGAACTGAACACGTGGTATAGAAAATTAGGCTTGATTCGTGTCTTGATTTGTTAAATATGCATAACGAACTAGAAGTGTTTCGTTACAGAGTGCGGTAGCGAATTAGGTGAACGAACTAGGATATAGTTCATTAAAACAATCTAATTCGTTATCCATAATTAACGATTTATAGTTTATTTAATTTTAACTTGAATAATTAAATAAATGAATTAAATAAAGAACATTTTTATCCAATTAACTTACAAAAATTACCGAGGTCGTTTATCTCGATAATCAAATAACTTAAAATGTTTCACGTTTTTGAAACATAAATAAAAATGATTAAATAATATGTAAAAATGAAAAAATAAAATATTTTTGGTATTTTTGTAAAAATTAAAGAATGTATTTACAAAAATATCCGAACTAAGAAATAGACAATCTTTTTGTGTTTTTCTATGATTTTCAAAAGCAGTACATATTTTTGTATTTTTGCTGAGCAGAGAATCATATTGACCAAAATGCCATTCCATCACAGTTTTATATTTCAGCGGTATTATGACTGGTGTTAAGTCGGTCGTTGATATTGTTGTCCATTTAAATCTTATAACAAGCCTTCAAGCATTTCTGTGATATGATTAATGATTCAATTAACGTACAGAATATAAAAAACTATCAGCCCCTAATCTCGGTTCAAGCTTATTTTGATTTTTGCCAAATTACTCCAACTTGACTTAAACCATTATAGTGTTGATCAAAATTTGAAACTTTTATAATATTTGAGCAATGCATCAAGTTTCTTTTACTGTGAGTGAATATGCATGAGTCCATCTGTCGGCTTACATACATTGTATCCCCGGGGTCTGTTTCTTATTGGTATTGAGACGCGCGCAAGGGAGGAACAGATGTATGACTAACAACGGATTTTGATCAAGTTAGTAATTTAGATTGTACGAAGTACAACAATGATCAAGTTTAATGACTTTGGGTTTGCTCTAAAAGCGAATGAAATATTCATGCATAAGAATACCTAGATGATCAAGCCGCATAAAGACTCACAGTGTCCAGAATCCTAACGCTTGTTATTTGCTTTATTATATTTTTGGGTGATCAACAACTATAAGGCTGGAGTATGACTGGTTATTACATTTATGCCATCCTCACTGAGACTTTGCTAGAGACTCACACCTCTTTCAATTTGGCTTTTCTTTAGGTTTATATCACTTACTTTACTCTAACAGCTTGTTTAAGACCTATCAATACACCAATGATTAAGCACCCAGTCTTTTAAGCTTATTTCTTGCTGGATTTGGGGTCAATCAATCAATGTACTATCATTTTCTCTTTTTGCTTCAAAAACTCAAACTTTTGAGGAGCATAAAAGTAAAAAGAATTTAATCGCCCCAGTTACTTTAAGTCTATAGATTAATGGCTATCATATCAATCTACAAGTAGATAACAGGACCAAAACATGCATGCATGCTCCACATACTTAAATAACCGGCATAATTTTCAGCGAGAAAATAAAGTGAAAAGCATAACACACGCCCTAACTACTATCTATTATCAGATAAATGGCTATTCTGACTATTTACAAGAAATCGTCAGGACCAACCATATACAAGTATATGTTCTTCATCCAGCAATAATTGACATATTTCTCAGCGAGTGTAAGCAAAAATATTTTTGATTTTTCTCTTTACAAACATAAAACACAATCTTTTCGTCTTTTTTGGATTTTTCTGTACAAAAAAGAAATTCACAATCTTTTTGACTTTTTCAAATTTTGAAATGTTTTTGAATTTTTTCAAGTATTAAAACATAAAAACTAAAGACATGAAAACACGCTATTTTTTGAATTTTAAATTTTTCACTGTTTTTGGAATTTATTTATACAAACGAAAAGCAAAGTCTTTTTGTATTTTCTAATTTTCACCCCCTAAAAACCAAAACCAAAAGAAAAATTCAAACAGAAATAAAAATAATTATCCTAGTTTTAGGATATCAGCAAGGGTCTTTATGCCATTTAAATCAAGCAAAAATTGAAAACGTGTTTTATCGAATGCTTTGGCAAATAAATCAGCTTTTTGAAAATCAGTATGTACTTTCTCAAGGTCAATTAATTTCTTTTCATAACAATCCCGTATAAAATGATATCGAATTTCGATATGTTTCGTTTTCGAGTGTCGTACGGGATCTTTGGTGATGCTAATGGCAGCAGAATTATCAATTAAGATGGGTGTAGTAAGAAACTTCAAACCGTAGTCGCGAAGATGTTGTTGTATCCACAGAACCTGGGAACAACAACTCGAGGCTGCAACATACTCAGCTTCGGCGGTTGAAGTGGAGACCGTTGTCTGCTTCTTACACTGCCAGGAAACAAGCCGGTTTCCTAAGAATTGACATCCTGCTGTTGTAGACTTGAAATTAATTTTGCATCCTCCATAATCTGAGTCAGAATAAGCGGTAAGATCAAATGTATCGTCCTTGGGGTACCACAACCCGATGTCTGGATTGCCCCTCAGATATTGAAGAATACGCTTTACCGCTGCCAGGTGAGTCACTCGGGGACTAGCTTGGTACCTAGCACATAAACAAACAGAAAACATTATGTCGGGTCGAGAAGCAGTAAGATACATCAAAGAACCAATCATAGCACGATATAGGGTAGGATTGACATTATCCTCCAATTCATCTGTTGATAAATTGTGACCCACGGGGAGAGGAGTTGAAGGGATTTTTCCGGCAGTAATCTTGAATCGGCTCAAGACGTCGTTCACATATTTAGTCTGATGAATGAAAATTCCTTTTGTAGACTGATGAACCTGCAACCCTAAAAATAAATTCATCTCTCCCATCGAACTCATTTCGAATTTGGTCTGCATTGATTTCTCGAATTCCTTACACAACGCATCGTTTGTAGACCCAAAAGTTATGTTATCCACGTAGATCTGAACAAGGAGAAGATCATCACCAATGTTTTTGTCAAATAAAGTGCAGTCAACAGTACCACGTTTGAAACCATTATCCGTCAGATGGTCGGCGAGAGTGCCATACCAAGCTCTTGGGGCTTGATGAAGACCATATAATGCCTTGTTTAAACGGTAAACACGGCCAGGATAATCAAGATCTTCAAAACCTGGAGGCTGTAAAACAAACACTTCCTCATGAAGTTCACCATTGAGAAAAGCACTCTTGACATCCATTTGATATACTTTTATGTTCTTGTAAGCTGCATAGGCTAAAAAGATTCGTATGGACTCTAGTCTTGCAACTGGAGCATATACTTCTGTGTAGTCAATACCCTCTTGCTGATGAAAACCTTGCACTACCAATCGTGCTTTGTTCCTCACAATAACACCTCGGTCATCCTTTTTACACTTAAATACCCACTTCATAGGAATTGGCTTCTTCACTCTTGCGGGAAGATCAATCAAATCCCATACGCCTAATCTTGCAAATTGTTGAAGTTCTTCTTGCATAGCTTCAACCCATGATGGTTCAGTTAATGCCGTACAAACATTTAAAGGTTCAATTTGTGAAAGAAAACAAGAGTACTTAGCCAAATTAATTATCCCAGAAGTATGCATCACAGCATAAACACATAAACCATGATCATCGCCAGAAGACGCAATCTGATGTCGTGTTTGCACACCTACATCAAGATCACCAATGATGTTTTCTTGCGGATGATAAGAATGAATCCGGAGAGTCAGATTTTCAGGAACAGTCACGTTCTCGAATAAGTTAGTATAGTGTTCTCCAAGTTCATGAGAATTATCACTATCAAGATCAATTACTTGATCAACCACCTGATTATCATCAGATGATGATGAAGCATAATCAAAAGAAGCCGGAGGTTCATTAACTGGATCTTCAATTGGAGCAACAATTGGAACATCAATATTGTTAAAACTCGGAAATCATGGAATTTCCAATTGAGTTTCAAAGTAAGCTCTAACCAAATCTTCATCATATTGCTCAGTTGATAATGTGAATGAATTAAATAAGCCTTCATAGTCAAACATCCAGTCGGGACCTTTCCCTTGAGGAGGTGTGGTGTATTTTTGACAATCCACATGATACCATTCCTCAACACAACCAGACGAAAAATTTAAATACTCTTTTCTTTGGAGAAGCATAACCCAAGAAATACCCCTCAATAGCCTTTTCTTCGAATTTACCCCCATCCTTCTTCAGCATAGTACATGGACACCCAAAAGGTTCCAAGTACTTTAGGTTAGGCTTTCGACAGTTCAAAAGCTCGTAACTTTTCTTTTTAAGTCTTTTTACCGTTGTAACCCGATTAAGTGTATAACATGCAGTATTCACCGCTTCATTCCAGAAATGGACAGGAAGTTTAGAATCTGCAAGCATGGTTCTAGCTGCCTCAATCAAGGTTCTATTCTTTCGTTCAGCAACACCGTTTTGTTGTGGGACATATGGGGCACTGTATTCTCGATGAATTCCTTTTTGAACACAAAAGAAATCTAATACAGTATTTTTATATTCAGTCCCATTGTCACTTCGAATTCTCCTCACCTTATGTTTGTAAAGTGATTTGATTTTAGTAATTAAATTCTGAACAAGAACATGTGTTTGATCTTTCGAACTCATAAATAAGACCCACGAGTATCTTGAGTAATTATCGGTAACAACCAAACAATACTAATCACCCGAAATACTTGCACGATTCACTGGACCAAAAAGATCCATATGAAGTCTTTCTAACGGTGTAGCAATGGAGTTCAATAACTTAGAAGGATGCGACTTTTTCTTATGTTTATCCTTTTTACAAGCAACACAATGATCAGATAACTTAAAGTTCTTCAAAGACACGCCTTCAACCAAGTCATTGGCCATTAAATATTTCATCTAACGAACATGAATGTGACCCATTCTACCATGCCACAAAATGGAGCCTTTCTCAGTTAATTTAGAGACAAAACATGTTTCGATAGATGTTGCGATTTTTGAACTCATATTTAAGACATAAATATCATTTGATCGAGGTGATCGCATAACAACCATGTCCTCGGGAATCACATAACTCGGTTTCAGAATAATACACTCTTTATCTGTAAATATCGTGGTGTACTTCTTGTCACAGATTTGCGACACACTCAATAAACTATGGTCTACTTTGTCACAGTAGTTCACTTTTTCAAAAGTAATACGCCCATTCGAAACTTCACCTTCTTGTGTAATCATACCCCCAGAATTCCCAACAAAAGCCACACAACCTCCTTGAATATTTCTCACGTTTTGTAAGAGGTTGAGATTTCCAGTTATATGACGAGAACATCCACTATCCATAATCCAGTTTTCACCAAAAATGGTATTGGATGTAACCTACACACAAACGAAAATGATTAGTTCAAAAGGCAGCCCAGGCCTCATTCTTGGGCACCTTTTGGTTTTCTCGAGAAACATTAAATTTAGCAGCATTCATTTGTTGTTCAGCAACTTGTGTGTAAGTTACCGGCCTCTTTGATTTACGTCTCAAATAAGCATCTTGAACAACATTTGTATTAATGTATTTGCAAATTGGAGCTGCTGGGATAAATTTAGGTTTCACTTGACCATATGTCTCATTGACATGAATCGATTTTTGAGGATTCACGTTAGAAAACATAATATGAGTATCATCAACACCAGACAGAGGACGTTTCAAAATCTCCTTTATCACTGGAATCGGTTTTGATTGATTTATGATAAAAGGATGAAGATTCTGAATTCTGTTTTGGCCACAATTTCTCACGACATGACCTTGTTGACCGCAGAGATAGCAGTTTCGCATGTCAACCTGATTATGTTGAGATTTTGGAAATACTGATGCCAAAGATGGTTGATGACTCATGGTCTGAGTAATATTCTTTCTCAAGACATCAGACGACACTGATTTCTTCTTTAAATAGAAGTCAAGGTTAGAACAGTTGGAAAAGCTTCGCAAAGTGTCCGTGCTAGTTGACTTAACAAATTTAACCATTTTGGCTGTTTTTAAAACTTACTTGGCTCTAACCATGGGATCAGTTGAAGCTGATGATTTGGCAAAAGCATATTGACGCTCAAGTTCTTGCACTTTTGAGGTTTCATTGTGAAAAGCACTCTCAATTAACTCTGGCTTGATGATGTTAATTGGAATATCTTTCTCAGTGAAAACAGTGTCAATTCCTTTTAATTTAAACACTTTACCAGCTGATGGCTTAGAAGCATTTGGATTGATGAAACGCAACAAATCCTTATCAGAAATCTTTGGTTTCTCTTATTTCTTAACCTTCACTGGTTTTACTTTAACATGATCATTCTTTTGCACTTGAGCTGTGTGTGAACCGTACACAGCTTTCTCAAATTCATGAGAATCACAAAGAATATGATTAGAATATGGAATATTCTCGTTTTTGTGAATGAGTTCTGGTTCATACACATCCTCAATGATGACTTTGTCAACATTTTCAACGAAAACATTGTTACTTTGAATATGAGATTTCTGAGTTAATGTTTGGGCTATAATAGTTTCAGTTTTAACTGGCTTAGTTTTTTCAGAAATTACAGATTCTTTAACAATTTGGAGAAAAAGTATTTGGTTTGTAATTATGTTGAAAAGGTGGTGGAATTTCAACAAACCCAATTCCTTTCTTTGAATCTTTTTGCTTACCGGATACTTTAATTATTTCACTAAGAAAAAAGAAAGAGTTTCTAAATTTGCCCAATTTGTTCTTTAACTCAAGAACCTCATTTTCAAGCTCGGTTATCTTTGATCTATGTTTCAAAATTTCTTGAAACTTTTGATCATTGATAGTCATTTTAACAGTTAATTCTGCCTTAAGATCATGATTGCTTATGGATAAAGATTCAATCTTTTCTTTGGATTTCTTCTGTGAATCCATTGATTGCCTATAATTATCCTTCAAAGAAGTAATTCCTTTCAACAAATTATCATTTTGAAGTTTCAGGGATTCTATCTTAGTTTTGCTAAGTTCACAATCAGTACATGACACATTAGCAGGTAGTTTGGAAGAAGAATCACTAACCTCATTTTGACGAGCCATGCACGCAGATGTAGTTGCCTCACTAATTTCAGCCATACAAGCAAAAGATGTAGGAATCTTGTCACAAGAATCATCAGAATCTGATTTAGAATCAGCATCAGAAGATAATTCACTCCCACTTGAATCTTGAAATTGTTCATGTAACCCAAACATAGCCAGATTAGCTTGATTGTCATTACATAACAATCGTTGTGACCAATCAGATCCATCCATGTTGGATGACATTGCTTGGGTTCCTGAAGAAGAAGATTTAGTTCCAGAAGACTTTCAAGAATCATTTCCACTTTTCCCAGTTGAATTCTGATCTTGTTCTCTTGGACCGGTGTATTCTTTCTTCGGCTTATCACATTCTTTGGCAAAATGACCGAATTCTTGACAATTATAGCACTTGACCTTTAATTTATCAAACCCCAATTTCTTGCTCAAAGAAGGAAGATCTTTACCGGTTCGTTGCATGAATTTCTTAACCTTCCGAACAATCATTGCCATATTCCATTTCAGATCCATAAGTTCTAAATGTATCGGGATCAATTTGATCATAGTATTCATCGGTTAAATCACTTGTTGCAATCTTGCTACTAACCAAGTTCTCATATGATGATATGAAAGCAGACAGAAACGTAAAGTTTTGTTAAGCCTCTCTCATGTTTACATTTGTTTGAGAAGAGAATTGGTTTGTAGATGAAGAAGACCCAGTTCCTCCAGATGATCTAGAAACACCAGAATTTCCAGATGTAAAGAAACATGCACGTGGATCACTGTAAACGGTAGTTGCATTTTCACTTGCATTCTGAGAGAGAAATGCAGTAATAAGAGAAATGGTTGAACTCAAAGGCATGCTACCACCATAAAAGGCAGGATCTTGACTGTCCTTTGAAGATTTTTGACATTTTAGATCGTATTCTCTTGCCTCGATCTTTTGCATAAATTTTGATGCAGTCAAATCTTCATTGTTAAAATAATTGTTTTCTTTTAGGACCATCAAGAATGTCGAGTAAGAACTCGACAGTGCACTTTTAGTAGTGTCAATCTTATAAAGTTCAGTAGTTTCCAATTTCATCTTTTCCATCTCGGCAATCAAATGATTAAATCTTGTAGTCATTTCCTCAATTGTTTCACCCCTTAATAAATTGAAGTTTCGAAATTGAAACTTGAGCATTACCTTCTTGCTATCGGCTGTGTTGCCCATACTTCTCATCCTAATGTGTTGGAATAAGGAAGCACATATCTTTATACTACCCACTTGGTGAATGACGTTTTCTGGTAACGCCATAGTGAGAGTAGAATAAGCTTTTGTCTCGATTTCTAATGCTTTCTTCTCTTCAACCGAGTATTGAGAAATAGCGTTTGGTGTAAAACCAATAGTCTCATCCCCAATCATCGGAACGGTGTAAACCTCATCCAAACAGTAAGAACAGTCAGGGTGGACTGATCCTAGATGAGCACGGAAACGGGGTTCCCATTTAGCAAAGTCGCTAAATTTCATCAATCGTGGACATTTCGAATATGAACCGATCTCAGTGTCCAGTTGTAACATATGTTGCATTAACATGTTTTGGGAGGATAATGCATACATACTAGCCATTTTTGACAAGTTTTGAAAATTTTAAGAGTTGATTATGAAAATAAGATTAACGAATTGTAAACAGTTGTAACGAACTGTGAACAGTAAACCACAAATTATATAATAACCCAAACTTTTGTATTAGATAACAAATGAATAAATATATATATGTATAATATATAAGATAACATATATGTATGTTAAAATGTTAGTAATTAATATATTAACCGTACCTAATCCTATAATTTCAAGATATGATTCTTTAAAATTTGAACTTACCTTATCACCACCTTCAAGTACATCTACAAACCGTATTCGTAGGTTGTCAATCACGATTTCCTTTCGTCCATATATACTCTATAAACCTCAGATTATTCTTGAAAAATCTGCAACCAATTCAGCTTCATCAATAGCTTTTCTTCTTCGGTTCCATTTTGCCAAATCATCCACCTACGCTGCTCTCGACCCTTCACCGGATCTGTTGCGCCTTGTCGGGAGACCACCATCGTTCTGCAAACTTCCGGGAATACACCGCCGCCGCTATCGCTTGTTTTCGGAGCTAGCCTTCACCGTCACATAAGTTACCGGCACCGCCATCAACCTTTCTGTCCTAGTGGAGACGGCTATCGACACGCGCGGCGCCCACCCTCACTCCTCGATACATTCGCTGTTGTTCGGTTACGAAGGTAATGGTCGTTTTTGTTAATCGTTTGTTGTTTAACCAGTATGGTTTAATTTGGTGCATGGGTTCTATTTGGTTTCCGGCTACTGTATCGTTCCAACATGAGAAATTATTTTGAATAATATTAATAAAAGTTCTAAAACTCTTTTGTTTGTTTGTTTGTGGATCATCTTCGTATCGTACTCGAGATTTTACGTAAAAAGAAGCTTTATGCAAAATTCTCAAAATGCGAGTTCTGGCTAAGCAAGGTAGCGTTTTTGGGTCACATTGTGTCGGCCGAAGGCATTACAATGGACCCGGCTAAAATCGAGGCAGTCACTAATTGGCCTAGACCTACCTCAGTCTCAGAAGTCCGTAGTTTTCTCGGCCTTGCCGGTTATTATCGCCGATTTGTTGAAGGTTTTTCCGCCATCGCCCTACCTCTCACGCAACTGTTAAGGAAAGGGGTTAAGTTCTCCTGGAATGATGATCGAGAGAAAAGTTTTGAAGAACTAAAGAAGCGATTGGTTTCTAATCCGATTCTTACACTTCCTTCAGGCACGGGTGGATACCAAATTTATAGTGATGCTTCTAAGAAAGGTCTCGGCTGCATTTTAATGCAGCATGGTAAAGTCATTGCATACGCCTCACGACAGTTGAAACCTTACGAGGTTAACTATCCGACGCATGACCTTGAACTCGCTGCAGTTATTTTCGAGTTGAAAATCTGGCGTCATTATCTTTATGGAGAGACTTGCGATATTTTCACTGATCATAAGAGCTTGAAATATATCTTCACTCAGAAAGAACTGAACATGAGGCAGAGACGTTGGTTAGAACTTCTAAAAGATTACGACGCTATCATACAGTATCATCCGGGGAAGGCAAACGTTGTAGCCGATGCTCTTAGTCGGAAGAGTTCTGGAACGATAAATTCTTTTCAGCTGCAACCTCATATCCTCAATGATCTGGATAGATTGGGTATTGGTCTCCATTTTGGTGATACCAATGGATATCTAGCCAGATTTCAGATTGAGCCTGATCTAATTTCTCGAATCAAGAGTGCGCAATATGAAGACGGAGAAATTTGGGCAATTATACAGAATTTGGAGGTTGGTAAACAATCAAAATTCAGAGAAGACGAACATGGCAAAGTTTGGTGTGGGACACGGTTATGTGTTCCTAGCGATTCCACCCTACGGGAGTCGTTGTTAGCCGAGGCTTACAGTTTGCCGTTCTCAATCCACCCCGGATCCACAAAGATGTATCGGGATCTTCGTCAACATTTTTGGTGGAGCGGTATGAAAGAGGACGTGGCCAGTTATGTCAGCAGATGCCTTACTTGTCAGCAAGTTAAGACTGAGCATCAAAGAGCTGGGGGTTTACTTCAGACACTTGACATTCCGGTATGGAAGTGGGATGATATCTCATGGATTTTATTACCGGACTACCTAAAACGTTCAAAAGAAATGATGCTATTTGGGTTGTAGTCGATCGTTTGTCAAAATCGGCTCACTTTCTTCCGATTCAAAAAGGATTCTCAGTCAGTAAGTTATCCGATATTTTTACTCGAGAGATTGTGAGACTCCATGGCACCCCCGTCTCTATTGTTTGTGATCGAGACCCACGTTTCACTTCGCGTTTTTGGAAGGGGTTGCAGGCCGCATGGGGTACTAGATTGAGATTCAGTACCGCGTTTCATCCTCAGACTGACGGGCAGTCAAAACGTACCATTCAGACACTCGAAGATATGCTTCGAGCATGTGCTTTAGAGTGGAGTGGAAACTGGGACGAGTATTTAAGTCTGGTTGAGTTTGCCTACAATAATAGTTGGCAAGCTAGCATCGGTATGGCGCCATTCGAGCTTTTATATGGTCGTAAGTGTAGAGCCCCTAATTGTTGGGATGAGGTTGGTGAGAAAATTATTGAAGGGCCCGAGTTGGTACAGATTACAAATGAGAAGGTTACCATTGCTCGTGAGAAGCTAAAAGAGGCTCAGAGTCGACAGAAGAGCTGTGCAGACCGACATCGTCGAGTTTTGGAATTTAATGTCGGTGATCGGGTATTCTTGCGAGTTTCACCTTGTAGAGGCGTTCAACGTTTTGGAATCAAGGGAAAACTTAGCCCAAGATTCATCGGACCGTTTGAAATTCTTGAAAGAGTTGGCGAAGTCTCTTATCGTTTGGCTTTACCACCTCAGTTATCTCATGTGCATAGGGTCTTTCACGTATCTCTTCTTAGGGGGGAAAATTATCACCCGTTACATGTTGTTACCTATCCGCTCCATCAGATTCGCGAGGATTTATCTGTTGAAGAAGAACCGGAAGCTATTCTTGATCATCAAGAACGCATTATGCGCAAGAAAACTATTCCGTTCGTTAAGATTCATTGGAAGAACCATTCTGAACGAGAAGCTACATGGGAAATGGAGGATACAATTCGTTCCCAATATCCGTATTTATTTCCGTTTTAGCACTTGGTGATTTCAGTTTGGATGGTTTTGATTTCATATGAATTCTGTTTTATATGTCCTAATATTTGTTTCCAAGACTTCGAAATTGTCATGTTTGAATTTATGAACATTTAAGTTTGTTTCCGTTATATCTGGAAGTATGTGTCCCTGCCTTACAATTTCGAGGACGAATTTTTTTTAGGGGAGTATAATTATAATAACCCAAACTTTTGTATTAGATAACAAATGAATAAATATATATATATGTATAATATATAAGATAACATATATGTATGTTAAAATGTTAGTAATTAATATATTAACCGTACCTAATCCTATAATTTCAAGATATGATTCTTTAAAATTTGAACTTACCTTATCACCACCTTCAAGTACATCTACAAACCGTATTCGTAGGTTGTCAATCACGATTTCCTTTCGTCCATATATACTCTATAAACCTCAGATTATTCTTGAAAAATCTGCAACCAATTCAGCTTCATCATTAGCTTTTCTTCTTCGGTTCCGTTTTGCCAAATCATCCACCTACGCTGCTCTCGACCCTTCACCGGATCTGTTGCGCCTTGTCGGGAGACCACCATCGTTCTGCAAACTTCCGGGAATACACCGCCGCCGCTATCGCTTGTTTTCGGAGCTAGCCTTCACCGTCACATAAGTTACCGGCACCGCCATCGACCTTTCTGTCCTAGTGGAGACGGCTATCGACACGCGCGGCGCCCACCCTCACTCCTTGATACATTCGGTGTTGTTCGGTTACGAAGGTAATGGTCGTTTTTGTTAATCGTTTGTTGTTTAACCAGTATGGTTTAATTTGGTGCATGGGTTCTATTTGGTTTCCGGCGACTGTATCGTTCCAACATGAGAAATTATTTTGAATAATATTAATAAAAGTTCTAAAACTCTTTTGTTTGTTTGTTTGTGCTCCATGCTAAATAACCAGTTAATGGTTGTTGGGTGGATTATGTTTGTTTTTATATATTAAAAAAAAAGAAAGAATTAAGAGGTTATCATATAATAGTCAAAAAGAGAATTTTGAATGTGTCATGCATTAGTAGAAATCTTAAATATAGCTAATCATAATATGAGTACTTGTTAATTATTTACTATCAGTAATAGGATTGAGGAAATAACAAGTAAATGGTTTGATGTGTTTAACAAATTAGTTAATTATTTTTAAGATCTATGTCGCCGGAAAAGTTAACAAAACCAAAAATCCAGTTATGTAATTTAAGTCCCATGAACCTAATTCGTAACTCTTAATATAATTAAAGTGTAGGTTCTCGGACTCGTTAAGGACAACTTTTATTGTTCTATTTTTGTTCGTCAGTTAAGGTACGGAATCTGTTATCGTTTACTCTTATTATTATATATACATTCCGTTACTTCGTAGTACGGATTCTGTTTTTCTTCACTCATAGTATTGGTTCTAGCCCATTTTATATTCGATGTCCGTCACTTCGTAGTACGGATTTTTGTTATCTAGTTCGGTTTATTCGTATGATATGGTTATATTAATTTTATAGCATACAATAGGTTATATATATTTTGAATTCATTATTGCATGTTCCTATTTAAATATCTTTTAGTTATACGACTTTAGTTCAGTACTCTGTCACCCGAGCATTTCTGACTTGTCGTTGGGGCGTCAACGACATGGCACTTATCGTGACTGTCACACCCTCAAAATCCACTAACGGAGTTTTACCGTCAGAGGGTGTGAACTGGCAGGATCGGAATCATCAGTTATAATCAAACCATAAAATAAAGTTTCAAAACCATGAAAACGTTTACGAGTAATTAAATGCGGAAGCGTAAAAACCTTTAATCAAAAGTTGCGTCACGCAGGACGACTTAAACCAAAGATAACCGTTAAAAATAAGTTTGCAGGACAAAAGCGTTTTCAATCAATGCATGTTCCTAAACCGTGCGCCCGCCTCGGCTACCTGAGAATAACATACTAAAAGTGTCAACAAAAGGTTGGTGAGTTCACAAGTTATATAGAAATAAATCGTTTAGCGTTTGCGTTCAGCGTTACAGCGTTTTGCGTTTCAGCGTTTTGCGTTACAGCGTTTTGCGTTACAGGGTTTTGCGTTACAGCGTTTTGCGTTTCAGCGTTTTGCGTTACAGCGTTTTGCGTTACAGCGTTTTGCGTTACAGCGTTACCAGATAGTGTTATATCAAATTATATATCGATAGGTAGCTAGTCTATACAACAAGTATTACTAAGTGTTCGACACCGAAGCTGACTCGTTTATTAAGTGCCTTGTCACCAGGTCCTCCAGACCATGGTACGTGTTAGCCAAAATTACACCAGCTCGACCTCCAGTCGAGTTTAGCGTTGGGTGGGATTTGTCAAACCTAGTAGTACTACTCAACAGTGACTCGCTATTCTAAATATTAACCGGTTCGATGTGTAGGACTTCAAATATTTCGTTTGCCACTTAGCCTTTACAAGTGATATATAATTTATAACAAAATCTTAAATGCGTTGTGGAGTATGTTATCTCCCCCAAGTGAAAAACGTTTGAAAACAGTTTAAAGAGGGGAAAGTGAAACTCACTGTTTGCGAAGAATTTCCCAAAATAAATCACCAAGATGCGCGTCACCGAAAAACTCTCTCTAACGTTCTAAAACAAAAAGAGATTTTTCTAAGTGTCGGAATATTATCGAGTCTCTAGACCCGGCACATAATACCTATGCACATAACATGTTTCGTGTTCGTTTGTGAATCGTGGGTGACTTAAACAAGTGTTTTTGTGACACATTACATGTGTAAGCAATCATATACGTGTCATGTATTCATAACGTACGTTACTAGCAATTATTCCCCGTAAGGGCATTTTGGTCAACAAATAACAATTAATTAGCCATTATTCCCCATGAGGGCAATTTGGTCAAATCATGGCAATCAATTAGCAATTATTCCCCGCAAGGGTATTTTGGTCAAAACATAACAAGTATCATGTTTCATGCATTTTTACACAACTCAGCAGCTAGTTTCACCTAGACAGAAATCCTACTAGAAAGATTGTACTATTTCACTGATCATAGCATCTCAATTAATTTACCAAAAATCATCACAGAAGCAAATATGTCTTAGGTTTCCAGAACATATTTTATTACATTTTTATTCCTCATAGTTTTCTCACAATCATTAAATCATTACAGCAAACTCATAACAGTCAAATTCATGCGCAATCAGAATGTTATTTGCAATTCCTGTTAAACGAAAAATCCAATAAATGCAAGACCACTTGGGTTAGGTTCCTAACTCAATGAGTCAACTTCCAGAAGTGGAACCAACCCAATTGGTCTCGTAGTTCATGAGATATAACATTTACAACATAACCTTACAGCAGGTCTAACAGCTCAGCTTTGCACAACGTTTTTGTAAAATCATAAAAGTTAACCTTTACTTGTCCAAAAATTACAAATTTATACTCTATAGAAACTAGACTCAACCTAGTTTACTTTAGTACCAATAATTTCAACCAATTTTCATATTTACACTTCGTTACAGTCACTTAAACATCAAA
This sequence comes from Bidens hawaiensis, assembly GCF_021521415.1. NCBI lineage: Eukaryota > Viridiplantae > Streptophyta > Magnoliopsida > Asterales > Asteraceae > Bidens > Bidens hawaiensis. Next base: position 23,368 of record NW_027501049.1, on the reverse strand, counting down.
TACACATTCTGTCCAGAAACTGTTTGCATCCAAACTCAACATATTAACAATCTATGAACTATCATGCATTCATATGACCCTCTAGACTCCATAAACACCATCCATGCACATCAATTACATATTACATACTTGATTAGGGTTTGTGTTTGAACTCAAATCAAAGACACAACAATCAACATGCAACAAGATTCAATCTAGTTATCAAATCATCATTCAATCAACCACAATCATATTAGCTATATACATACACAAAATCGGCAGCTTAGGGTTTGTGGTTAACCCAACAAACATCAAAATCAAGCAACAAGAATGTATAGAATGATCAATTATACCTTCCTAGCACCTAGTTCTTCAATCACAAGCTTGATTTCTTGGTTGAATGTGTGTGTATGGTGGACGGCAGCCAAGGGAGCAAGGGAGGGAGGGCCGATCGGAGCTTGGGGTTATGATAATAAGTTAGGGTTAAGTGATTAAGGTTATATTTATAGACATACAAGTTACACTCAAGTCCCTTCACTTTCAATTGTTGTTTTTCTAACTTAACTATCTTAGTTCTTGTTTCTTGTCTAGCATTACACACCATATAATCAAGTAACACATATGTTAACACATAATTATCACATAATTATTATGTTGACGTTTTTCGTTTAATCCTCAATCGTTTGCGTCAACTCGTTTGCGTTTCGGTGCAAATCCCGAAAGACTACACATGTAGTAAGTGTTAAGCGTCATTTAAACCCTAGTTTAAATGTAATGAAGTGTGCGTTATAGATTTAGTGATCTTAAGTTTGAATTGACGGAGTTGAGTTAACGGAGTTAACCTAAAATTGACGATTGTCACATCATTCCCATGTTAAAGAATTTTCGTCCAGAAAATTTGAGTCAAGTCGTGATGAGTGTCTGAAAGAGTAAGAAAAAATTTTCAGTTTGTCATATCATCCCCTAGTAGAAAGAAATTTCGTCCCGAAATTTAATTCATACCTCCGGTGATGTCTGACGGTTTGCCGGGTTTCGCGGTTTTCTGTGTTTGGTTAGCCCTTCAAAAAGGTGAGGATACTTTTTCATCATTTGATCCTCGCGTTCCCACGTGAACTCCGGTCCACGTCTCGAGTTCCAACGAACCTTAACGATTGGAATTTTGCTGTGCTTGAGCGTTTTGGTTTCCCAATCCAAAACCTCGACTGGTTCCTCAATGAAACGTAACTGTTCATCAACTTGCAGTTCCTCCAAAGGGACTACTTGGGTTTCATCAGATAGGCATTTCTTCAAATTGGACATGTGGAATACATTGTGTACGCCACCGAGTTCCGTTGGTAGGTCCAGTCGGTACGCCACCGGACCAATGCGCTCAGTTATCCGGTAAGGACCAACATATCGTGAGTTGAGTTTGTTTCGCTTACCAAAGCGAACCACACCTTTCCAAGGTGAGACTTTGAGTAACACTCGATCGTTCACTTGAAATTCGAGAGGTTTTCGGCGCTTGTCGGCGTAACTCTTTTGGCGATCTCGTGCTGCTGCCATGCGATTTCGGATTTGAACAATCTTTTCCGAAGTTTCGAGTACCAGTTCCGGACCAATGATTTGGCTGTCACCCACCTCTGCCCAGCAGAGTGGTGATCGACACTTTCATCCGTACAGCGCTTCAAACGGCGCTGCTTTAATACTAGCGTGGTAGCTGTTATTATACGAAAACTCTACCAAAGGTAAGTGAGGTTCCCAACTTTTTCCGAAATCCAACACGCAGGCACGCAACATATCCTCCAGGGTCTGAATAGTTCGTTCACCTTGCCCATCTGTCTGAGGATGGTATGCTGTGCTCATATCAAGACAGGTGCCTAGTGCGCTTTGCAGCGACTTCCAAAAGTGTGAAGTGAAACGAGAATCTCGATCGGAAATGATCGAGACAGGCACTCCGTGTCTAGATACCACTTCTTTCATGTAAACCCGAGTTAGTCTTTCCATTTTGTCCGATTCCTTAATCGCTAAGAAGTGTGCAGACTTAGTCAACCGGTCTACGATCACCCAGATGGTATCGCATCCCGTCGGTGTCTTAGGTAAACCCGTGATAAAATCCATTGAGTGTGTTCCCATTTCCACATTGGGAGTTCCGGTTGTTGCAGTAGACCAGATGGTTTCTGGTATTCTATCTTGACTCTGGCACAAGTCAGGCATTTGCTCACGTAGGTGGCAATGTCGGCTTTCATGTTCGGCCACTAGTAAAGTGCCTTTAAATCATGATACATTTTATCTGAGCCAGGGTGGATAGAATATCGGGACTTGTGAGTTTCGTCCATCACTAGAGTCCTTAACTCTCCGTGCCGTGGAACCCAAATCCGGTTCTCAAAATATCGGACCCCGTCCGATCTGGTTTCAAGTTGCTTGTTCATGCCCCGCATGAGTTCCGATGGAAGATTATCTTCTTTCAAAGCTTCAAGTTGCGCATCGCGAATCTGATCGGGTAAGCTGGCATGAATCGTGAGTTGCAATGCTCTCACCCGTCTGGGTTTATCTGTTTCTTTTCTGCTGAGGGCGTCGGCCACTACATTGGCCTTGCCAGGGTGGTACTTGATGGCACAGTCGTAATCCTTGAGCAGCTCGACCCAACGACGCTGTCGCATGTTCAGCTCCTTCTGATCGTAGATATGTTGGAGACTCTTGTGGTCGGTGTAAATGGTAAACTTGGTACCGTACAAGTAATGCCTCCATATCTTAAGAGCAAACACCACAGCTCCGAGTTCCAAATCGTGGGTCGTGTAGTTCTTCTCGTGAACCCGTAGTTGTCTTGAGGCGTAGGCTATAACCTTCTCGAGTTGCATCAGCACACAACCGAGACCTCGTATAGATGCGTCACAGTGTACCTCAAAATTTTCAGTTCCCTCGGGGAGGGCTAGAATAGGGGCGCTGCAGAGTTTGGTTTTCAATAGTTGAAAGGCGGATTCTTGCGCGTCACCCCAATCGTACTTAGTGCCTTTGTGAGTCAAAGCGGTGAGAGGTTGAGCAATCTTTGAAAATCCCTCGATGAAACGTCGGTAGTAGCCGGCCAGTCCTAAGAATTGCCGCACCTCAGTCGGAGTCTTAGGTGCTTCCCAGTTTTTGATGGCCTCTACCTTACCGGGATCGACATGGATACCATTCTCGTTGATCACATGTCCTAAAAAGTGAACCTCGCGAAGCCAAAATTCACATTTCGAGAGTTTAGCATACAGTTGTTCCTCCTTCAATAGTTCCAGAATTACCCTTAAGTGCTCTTCGTGGTCAGTCTCGTTCTTGGAGTAGAAGAGAATATCATCGATGAAAACAATCACAAACTTATCGAGGTACGCCTTGCACACTCGATTCATGAGATCCATAAATACGGCGGGTGCGTTGGTTAGGCCAAAAGGCATAACCGAAAACTCGTAGTGACCATACCGTGTTCTGAAAGCCGTCTTTGAGATATCTTCTTCGCGCACTCTCAGTTGGTGGTAACCGAATCGCAGATCGATCTTCGAGTAGTAACTCGATCCTTGAAGCTGGTCAAACAAATCATTTATTCGGGGTAAAGGATAACGGTTCTTGACCGTCACCTTGTTCAACTCCCGGTAGTCGATGCACATTCGGAAAGTCCCGTCTTTCTTTCGGACAAACAAGACAGGGGCTCCCCACGGCGATGAGCTAGGTCGGATAAAACCCTTACCCAACAAATCTTGCAACTGAGTGGACAGTTCCTGAAGCTCCGCCGATGCGAGCCGATACGGGGCTCGTGCTATGGGTGCTGCACCGGGTGTCAACTCGATTTGAAATTCGACTTGACGAATAGGAGGGAGTCCAGGCAAATCCTCCGGGAAAACTTTCAGAAAGTCTTGCACAACCGGTATATCTTCAATTCGTTTCTCCTCCGCGGGTTTCTCAACGATCTGCGCCAAAATTGCCGGATGACCCTTTCGTAGGTACTTCTGCGCCTTCATAAGGGTAATGATGCTGGTGGTCATGCCGCTCCTCTCACCTTGGACCGAAATGATCTCGCCGGAAGGGGTAGTAACGTGAACTATCTTGTCGTGACATATAATCTCTGCTCGGTTCTCGGATAACCAGTCCATGCCGACAACGACATCGAAACTACTAAGCGTAAAAGGAATAAGGTCGATATCAAAGACATGACCTGACAGTTTTAACTTACATCCCGCAAGTACATGAGTCGTTACTATAGTCTTACCGTCAGCTAATTCAACAGGAAACTTAGCATCTAACGGAGTTGGAGTTAAGTCTAAGAGTTGACTAAAGGCTTTCGACATAAAACTCCTATCAGCTCCAGTGTCAAACAATACAGAAGCAAAACAATCGTTTACAGGGAATTTACCAGTCACCACGTGCGGATCATTGCGGGCTTGACCCGACCCAATCACAAACGCTCTTCCCTTGCCATTGCTTCCACACTACTGCCACTTCCATTACCTCCATTGTGGTCATTCTGTTTCAGCTTGGGGCAATCTTTTCTGAAATGACCTTCCTGCCCACATTCAAAGCATCCCTTCGTCGTCATAGGTGGCTTAGGAGCACCCTTTGCCGCAAGGTCTCCTCTACATTCTTTCGCTTGATGACCCATCTTTCCGCATCTCTGACACTTGGCACGGTCACACTGGCCAACATGATGATAGTTGCACCTGTTGCACTTTGGATATTTCCCAGCATATCCGCTCGAAACCTGCCCGCTACCGTTGTTGTTGTTGTTGTGATTCTGAGTGTTAAAGTTCCGAGTGAATTCGGGCTTACGGTAGTGTTGTTGCGGTGGGAGGTTCGAGGATGAAGATCTGGTGTTGTCAAACTTCCTCTTCCGCTGTTCGGGTTGCTGTTGATGTTATTGTCGTTACTCGGGTTGTCACGGGCTTTAGTGGTCGAACCCCTAGGTGGTAACGCACCTTGGGTTACAGCCTGTTCCGTCAGTTTGTGAGCTAAACGGATCGCTTGTTGGATCGTGGCTGGTCTGGAAGACGTCACCATGCCCTGAATCTGCGGTGCTAATCCATCAATGTACATTTCTATCCTCTAGCTCGGCGGATCCACCATCCGCGGACACATCACAGCCAACACGTGAGAACGGGTAGTGTAGGCTTCGATTTCTGAACCCACCATCTTTAACGACCAAAATTCCGACTCTAACTTCGAAATCTCCTCTCTCGGACAGTACTCCTCTCGCATCATGTTTTTGAACTCCTCCCAGTTCATCGCGTTAGCCAGTTCCAATCCAAGGATCTGGACGTTCGAATTCCACCAAGTGAGGGCAGAATCCTCAAGTGTTCCAGCAGCGAATTTGACCTTACTGGCAGGGGGACAATTGCACATCTCAAATGCCGACTCAGCCTTCTCAGCCCAACGCAGGAAGCCTATAGCTCCCTCAGTGCCCTTAAACGTACTGAGCTTGCAGTCAAGGTAGTTTTTGAATGTACACGTTCCACTTTGACCTCCAGCTTGATTCTGAACGTGTGCGGCTAAAGCGGCCGCAGCATGGTCGTTCAGCAGAGTTTGGAGTTCAGCTGCAGTCAAGCTGATGTTAACACGTCCACGTCCAGCGTTTCTTCCAGCCATTTCCTAGAATCACAGTATAAAGTGTTAAACATGAATTTTTCTTTCATATACAACACACAATACATGTAATAAAAAGATAGGTAAGAAAGAAATAAGAAACAACATCACATCACAACCACATATTAATCCAAATAAAAATTCATGATTAAAACCATTGTATTCGCTACAAAGTATTTCCAATCAATCCTTAAAATCATAGAAAATTAATAGTTCGGATGGAGACAACCCCTCCATCTAAGTGTCATCATCACTAGATGTCGTCATCTGAGGACACCTCCGAGTGTGCCTCCTCCTCAGCCGGTTCTTCCTCCGGTTCTTCTTCGGGTTCCTCCTCGAGATCTTCCTCGGGATCCTCCTCAGGCTCCTCTTCGGAATCTTCTTCAGGTTCGGCCTCAGGCTCCGCCTCAGGCTCCGCCTCAGGCTCTGCCTTAGGTTCGGCTGCGTTCTGAGCAAGTTGCATTTGCAAGACATCGCAACGCTCCAACGCTATCTCAGTTCGGGTCCTTGCTTCTTGGAGTTGCTCTTGCAAGTCTATCATTTCGGCTTGCATCTTCATCATAACCTTCATTTGTTGATCACTAGCCTCTCGCATTTCCTTCATTGCCGCTGCCATGCGGGCAATCTCCTCCTTAGTCTCGGTTCCATTTTTTAACATTCTGGAAACGTTCTCTCTCGTATAGCGCATGTAACCCACGTCACGCTCCAAGCATGAAACAATAGCTGCGAGAACTCTCTATACAGGTTCGGTTATGGGTGGTAGGGTGTTGGGATAAGCAGGGTGGTTCGGGTGAGGTAACGGGGGAACTTGTTCGCGATAGACCATACGTCTGATCATGTTAGGGTACCAATCCCAGCTAACGTCGTTTTCGTATATGCCTCCGGATAAGCGGTACCTCTTCGGTGCGGGAGCTTCGAGTTCCGAGACTACTCGGGGTGGCGAGGCGGTAGGCAACTGCGGTTCCTTCCCGTGAGCATGCTTCTTCGAATCGAATGATGATGAGGGTGGCGTTGACATTCCTACAGGTAAGCCGTGTATGCGCGCGCGTATAAGTGAAAGAGGTAAAGAGATAAGATTACAAGACTACACAAACCTATGCAGTGCGTATCATTATAACTAATGGGTCTTCGCGGTTATAGTCTAGTATGCATGCAGCTTCTAGTTCGCTATAACCAATGGCTCTGATACCAATCTGTCACACCCTCAAAATCCACTAACGGAGTTTTACCGTCAGAGGGTGTGAACTGGCAGGATCGGAATCATCAGTTATAATCAAACCATAAAATAAAGTTTCAAAACCATGAAAACGTTTACGAGTAATTAAATGCGGAAGCGTAAAAACCTTTAATAAAAAGTTGCGTCACGCAGGACGACTTAAACCAAAGATAACCGTTAAAAATAAGTTTGCAGGACAAAAGCGTTTTCAATCAATGCATGTTCCTAAACCGCGCGCCCGCCTCGGCTACCTGAGAATAACATACTAAAAGTGTCAACACAAGGTTGGTGAGTTCACAAGTTATATAGAAATAAATCGTTTAGCGTTTGCGTTCAGCGTTACAGCGTTTTGCGTTTCAGCGTTTTGCGTTACAACGTTTTGCGTTACAGCGTTTTGCGTTACAGCGTTTTGCGTTTCAACGTTTTGCGTTACAGCGTTTTGCGTTACAGCGTTTTGCGTTACAGCGTTACCAGATAGTGTTATGTCAAATTATATTTCGATAGGTAGCTAGTCTATACAACAAGTATTACTAAGTGTTCGACACCGAAGCTGACTCGTTTATTAAGTGCCTTGTCACCAGGTCCTCCAGACCATGGTACGTGTTAGCCAAAATTACACCCGCTCGACCTCCAGTCGAGTTTAGCGTTGGGTGGGGTTTGTCAAACCCAGTAGTACTACTCAACAGTGACTCGCTATTCTAAATATTAACCGGTTCGATGTGTAGGACTTCAAATATTTCGTTTGCCACTTAGCCTTTACAAGTGATATATAATTTGTAACAAAATCTTAAATGCGTTGTGGAGTATGTTATCTCCCCCAAGTGAAAAACGTTTGAAAACAGTTTAAAGAGGGGAAAGTGAAACTCACTGTTTGCGAAGAATTTCCCAAAATAAATCACCAAGATGCGCGTCACCGAAAAACTCTCTCTAACGTTCTAAAACAAAAAGAGATTTTTCTAAGTGTCGGAATATTATCGAGTCTCTAGACCCGGCACATAATACCTATGCACATAACATGTTTCGTGTGTCGTTTGTGAATCGTGGGTGACTTAAACAAGTGTTTTTGTGACACATTACATGTGTAAGCAATCATATACGTGTCATGTATTCATAACGTACGTTACTAGCAATTATTCCCTGTAAGGGCATTTTGGTCAACAAATAACAATTAATTAGCCATTATTCCCCATGAGGGCAATTTGGTCAAATCATGGCAATCAATTAGCAATTATTCCCTGCAAGGGTATTTTGGTCAAAACATAACAATTATATAACAAGTATCATGTTTCATGCATTTTTACACAACTCAGCAGCTAGTTTCACCGAGACAGAAATCCTACCAGAAAGATTGTACTATTTCACCGATTATAGCATCTCAATTAATTTACCAAAAATCATCACAGAAACACATATGTCTTAGGTTTCCAGAACAAATTTTATTACATTTTTATTCCTCATAGTTTTCTCACAATCATCAAATCATTACAGCAAACTCATAACAGTCAAATTCATGCGCAATCAGAATGTTATTTGCAATTCCCGTTAAAAGAAAAATCTAATAAATGCAAGACCACTTGGGTTAGGTTCCTAACTCAATGAGTCAACTTCCAGAAGTGGAACCAACCCAATTGGTCTCGTAGTTCAAAATCTTAAATGCGTTGTGGAGTATGTTATCTCCCCCAAGTGAAAAACGTTTGAAAACAGTTTAAAGAGGGGAAAGTGAAACTCACTGTTTGCGAAGAATTTCCCAAAATAAATCACCAAGATGCGCGTCACCAAAAAACTCTCTCTAACGTTTTAAAACAAAAAGAGATTTTTCTAAGTGTCGGAATATTATCGAGTCTCTAGACCCGGCACATAATACCTATGCACATAACATGTTTCGTGTTTCGTTTGTGAATCGTGGGTGACGTAAACAAGTGTTTTTGTGACACATTACATGTGTAAGCAATCATATACGTGTCATGTATTCATAACGTACGTTACTAGCAATTATTCCCCGTAAGGGCATTTTGGTCAACAAATAACAATTAATTAGCCATTATTCTCCATGAGGGCAATTTGGTCAAATCATGGCAATCAATTAGCAATTATTCCCCGCAAGGGTATTTTGGTCAAAACATAACAATTATATAACAAGTATCATGTTTCATGCATTTTTACACAACTCAGCAGCTAGTTTCACCGAGACAGAAATCCTACTAGAAAGATTGTACTATTTCACCGATCATAGCATCTCAATTAATTTACCAAAAATCATCACAGAAGCACATATGTCTTAGGTTTCTAGAACATATTTTATTACATTTTTATTCCTCATAGCTTTCTCACAATCATCAAATCATTACATCAAACTCATAACAGTCAAATTCATGCGCAATCAGAATGTTATTTGCAATTCCTGTTAAACGAAAAATCCAATAAATGCAAGACTACTTGGGTTAGGTTCCTAACTCAATGAGTCAACTTCCAGAAGTGGAACCAACCCAATTGGTCTCGTAGTTCATGAGATATAACATTTACAACATAACCTAACAGCAGGTCTAACAGCTCAGCTTTGCACAACGTTTTTGTAAAATCATAAAAGTTAACCTTTACTTGTCCAAAAATTACAAATTTATACTCTATAGAAACTAGACTCAACCTAGTTTACTGTAGTACCAATAATTTCAACCAATTTTCATATTTACACTTCGTTACAGTCACTTAAACATCAAATACACATTCTGTCCCGATCGTGTGTCGGATTATGTTTCGCATCTAATTATAGTTCGGTCTAAAACGTGGTTTTATATCCGCAATAGTTTCAGTTTTATTTCAGTATGTGTTTTGTCTTATGTATGCCTTTACCTGTACTATTGTTCTTTCCGTTACTGGGCAATTTTTGGCTCAGCCGTATTTTCTTGTTTGTGTGTGTCTTATTTGCTAACAGGTAATTCGGGAAATCGGGGAGATCAGTGATGAGAGTAAATGAAGCTCAAGAATAAGGATTTGATTTAATTTTCTTTTATTTAAGCATTTAATAAATTTGACTTAGAATTTCTTTCAGTGTTTTTAACTCTTTTGGTTGCCATGGGATTCTTTTCATTTCATTTAAATGAATTTTGTTTTGGTCTATGATATCTGTAATAGTGACACGTCAGCCTGCTCCGGGTTGGGGTGTTACAAATTAAATCTTAACGAAGTTGAGATTTATCAGGTAACAAATCAGAATTGAAGTTAACGAATCAACCAACGAATCAGATGGTCAACGGACAACAAATAAGCCAAACTAACGAATTGGCTAACCAATTGGTTAAACGAATTACTAAGTTTAACCTTAGCGAATTAGAAAGTTTTCAGTAACGAATCACTAAGAGAGACTTAGCGAATTAGATAACGAACTAGCTATAGTTGATAACGAATCAACTAATAGCGAATCAGGTTGTTACAACGGTTGTAACAAACTCTGACAACGAATGCCACGTGGCAAGGTTGTTATAACACAATTTCCAAGGTAGAGACGTGTCACACGAATCAGATAGTGTAGCGAACTGATTAACGAATCACTAAAATTTATAACGAATTGACTAGATTTTTTAACGAATCAATCGTGAATATGTTAACGAATCACGTAGAATACTTAACGAATCAAAAGCGTATTCAAATTTTCAAATCTTCAAAGAAGATTTCCAGATTTCTGGAAACGAAGAACACAATTTCCAGAAATACAGATTTGTAATACACCCTCAATACCTAACCAAATTGCACAAATCAATAATCAAAACACTCCTTATCACAACGCGAAACCAACTCAATAATCCTCGTAACCCAATAATCATTCATTCGTATCCGATTCAACCAAAATTCATCCCCTGTTATCGGTCAAATACATATCCAACCCCCAATCAGTCCAAACACAATCCAAACCTAAATTCTAGTCAACAATACCTCACCAATACCTTAACAACCTCAAATCCAGTCCAATCCTTCCATAATCAAATCAATTCAACCTCAATTTGATTCAAAACTAAACCGAACGAAAACTGAATCGATTTCCAAATAATTAAAATTAACTAACAATCAAATCAAGCGTAATTTGAGCACCGAAGGCTCTGATACCACTTTTTTGAACACCGGACAATCCTTCTAACAGATACACAGATCACAGATCTGTAACTATGATTAACCTTAGGATCTATTTCGTGATTACTCTTGATTATATTGTTATATAACTATATATTAGTTGTATATATGTGATCGATAGTATTAATTATGTATATGAACCTTGAGAGAGAATACAAGCAGAGGTTCGTTAATTAATCTAAAAAACTTAACATTAAACATGAACAGTGTTCACATATAAATAGAAGATGGACCTAGCTCGTTAACATCCCCTAACGAACAAGAGTCCACTTCGTTACATACATTAAACGAAATACTCTTAACGAATCACCCCCTGATTCGTTAAACATCCTTAACAAATCAAGAGGGATAAAGCTCTAAGTCTTAGTTCGCTAAACATTCTTAGCGAACTAGACATTACATGTAACGGACTAACTTAATACTTTAATAATTTATTACATAAATAAAACGACAATTACAATAATGTTAAATACAAAGACTCGAGACGCAAAACTGTGTACTAACAATATGTCAATTCTTTAAGTAGTCGAATGCGAGCGTTCCGGTCGCCATCCTAATTTTCGGTGTCAAAACAATAGAACTACGGTGGTACGTTGACTAGCGTTTTGACATGACGTTGTATCTCGATTTTTTGTGTTATTATCGTTATTTGAGTCGAAAACATGAAAAAGTCGCGGTGGTACATGCACATGTTTAGACTCCAATATGTTGTTTTATGAACTTTTAGTGTTGGAATATCAAGTCATGGTGGATCATGCAGGATTTTCCCGACTCTGTAAATCTCAAAAATCTCAAATTTTCAAGCTTTAACCATCTTTTACGTTTATTTTCGGTTTTGCTATTTATAAACAAAATTTTATGCATTTTATCTAACACTAACAACTCCTCCATACTAACTTTAAGATTCACAATTACAAAACTTGAAATCTTATTTATTTTATACACCCTCGTATGCATTTCTTTTACCCAAAACTTATCCCATTTTCTTTATAAATTTTAGCATGCCTCCGCTAAGACGCCAATCGCGCAAGAACTCTGCCCGACGTATGGCCGCACTTGTCGCCAAACAAATGGCCGCTGTGATTCCCGAACTCATCACCCAAATCCAAGCTGCCCAACCCGCACCTGTTATTGCACCTGTGGAACCTAAACCCGCATCTACCAACTTAAGCAATTTACTAGCGCTAACCCGTCCAAGTTCTATGGAACCAATTGTGCGACTACTTTGTTACAATGGTTCGAATCGACCGAGAGTGTGTTCCGACACAGCGAATGCCCCGACGAGAAAAAGATAAATTTCGCGTCAATCATTTTTAGAGAAACCGCTCTAACATGGTGGAGTAGTGTTATGCATCTTCAAGGTTCGGATACGGCTATGGCTGTCCCATGGTTCGAACTCAAAGCACTCATGATGAAGAAATTTTGCCCTAAACACGAGCTCCAAAAGCTTGAGGTAGAATTTTGGAACCTAAAACAAGAAGGTGGTGATAACACCGCTTACTCACTTCGCTTCCATGAGTTGAGCATCCTTGTTCCTCATTTGGTTACCCCAACCGAACGTGAAATTGATAAATACAATGGGGGTCTACCCATGAAAATCCGGGACTCTATAATGAGTAGCAAACCCGTGACCTTCGAGGATGCCATCACTATGGCCGGCGCGCTGTCGGAAAATCACGTGAAGGCAGGTACCCTCAACATTAAGAAAACGACCGAGAAAGCCAAAGCTGAGCCCGTTCCCCAAGCCAAGGTTGAACCCGCACCACAAGTCATCAACTACTCAAACTCCTCCCAACACAACAACAATAACAACAACAACAAGAGAAAAGCCAAAACCAACTACCGCAACTTTGTTGTCACTCAACCCCAACCACAACAACAAACCCAAACCTTTCCCCAAAACCGAAAACCTTATGTTGGAAACGCCCCGCTATGTAACGCTTGTCAACTTCACCACCCACCAAACGTGCCTTGTCGCCATTGTACCATTTGTAACCGATTTGGCCATCTCCACACCACATGTCGATCCACCCAACGAATCCAACCTAACCAACCTATCCAACCAAATCCACCAAGAAACTTTTCCCAAAATTCTCAAAACCGATATGCACCATACCCACCAAACCAACCCTAACAACCCCGAGCCTGTTTTAACTGTGGCGATCCCACCCATTTCCGATACAATTGCCCTCGATTAGCCTATGCCAATCAAGCCCAAACCATGACTACACCCTACTATCAAACCCAAGCTCACCAAGTCCAAACCTACCAACCTCAATTCAATGCACCACTCATTCAACCCATCCAAGCTATACAAGCACCACCTCCACCACAAAAACAAGCACTTCAAGTCAACCATGGCAATCAAGGACAAGCTTTCATGATGAATGCAAATCAAGCTCAAATGGCAAACGATGTCGTGAACGGTATGTTTTTGGTGAACTATCATTTGGCTTCTATTATATTTGATACTGGTGCCGATAGAAGTTTTATATCTTTGAGATTTGAGTCGAAACTTGCGATACCTCGAACTAAGCTTTCCCGCCCATTCTCTGTTGAAGTAGCCAATGGCAATTCTATTACCATCAATTCCGTCGTCCGCGATTGTTCTCTCATTCTCTCCAAGCATAAATTCTCCATCAATCTCATCCAAATGCAAATGGGAAGCTTTGATATCATAGTAGGCATGGATTGGTTGTCTTTGCACCGTGCTGAAGTCGTTTTTTTGACAAATACATTTGCATCCCACTCGTCAACGGGAAAATTCTTAATGTCTTTGGAAACGCAATGTCTCGAAGGCTAAATCTCATGTCGTGTGCTCAATCGCAAAAGTACTTACGCCAAAAGTATGATCCGTTTTAGCTCCCACGGTGACAAAAGACAAAAAGGAAAGGAATAAGCAAGATATTCCTATTGTTCACGAATTCCTCGATGTCTTTCCCGATGATGTTACCGGTCTTCCTCCCGTCCGTCCAATTGAATTCTGTATCGATCTTGTGCCCGGTGCGATGCCCGTGGCCAATGCTCCCTATCGTCTAGCTTCGTCGGAAATGCAAGAACTATCGAACCAACTCGAAGAACTTTCCGATAAAGGCTTCATTCGTCCAAGCTCTTCTCCATGGGGCCCTCCCGTTCTCTTCGTGAAAAAGAAGGATGGTTCGTTTCGTATGTGCATCGATTACCGAGAACTTAACAAACTCACAATCAAAAATCATTATCCTTTGCCACGAATCGACGACTTATTCGATCAACTTCAAGGCAAAACTTGCTTCTCTAAAACCGATCTTCGATCGGGTTATCATCAATTGCGTGTTCCCGAAGAAGACATTCCTAAAACCGCTTTCCGTACTCTATATGGACACTTCGAATTTTTGGTTAAGCACTTCGGATTAACAAATGCACCCGCAGTATTTATGGACCTCATGAACCGCGTTTGCAAACCATTCCTTGATAAATTCATTATTGTCTTTATTGATGATATCCTTATCTTCTCTAAATCCAAAGCCGAACATGAACATCATTTGCGTTCCATTCTCGAGCTCCTTAGAAACGAACGACTCTATGCCAAATTCTCCAAATGTGAATTAGGGCTCGAGGAAGTTCAATTTTTAGGACACATCGTAAACGACAAAGGTATTCATATTGATCCCGCTAAAATTGAGGCCATTATGGATTGGAAAACTCCAACAACTCCTACGGAAATTCGATCCTTTCTCGATTTGGCCGGATATTATCGGCGTTTTATTCGGAATTTTCCAAGATCTCCTTTCCCCTTACCTCCCTCACTCGCAAAGGGGAACCATTCGTTTGGAGTTCGAAGCAAGAGGAAGCTTTTCAAACTTTAAAGGACATGCTTTACAATGCTCCTATTCTAACCCTTCCCGATGGAAATGACGATTTTGTTGTATTTTGCGATGCTTCACATCAAGGTCTTGTTTGTGTTCTTATGCAACGAGGTCAAGTCATTGCATACGCATCAAGACAATTAAAGGACAATGAGAAGAACTATACGACTCACGATCTCGAACTTGGTGCCGTCGTGTTCGCTCTCAAAATCTGGAGACATTACCTTTATGGTACGAAATGTGTAGTTTTTACTGATCATAAAAGCCTTCAACATGTTTTGACTAGAAAGATCTCAACATGAGACAATGAAGATGGGCCGAATTACTTAGTGATTACAATTGCGAGATTCGCTACCATCTCGGTAAATCGAATGTTGTCGCCGACGCCCTAAGTCGAAAGGTTAATGCTAAATCCGTCCTACTTTTAAGCGTTGTTGTTCAAACCGATCTCCAAATTCATATCTTCCAAGCCCAACGTACCTCCGTCGAAGAAGGTAACATGTAAGACGAAATGTCATGTGGAGCCGAGCTTCAACTCGAAACCAAACCCGATGGTCTTTTATACTTTCTCAATCGCTTGTGGGTTCCCGATCGCAATGATCTTCGTACTTGTATTCTCGAAGAAGCTAACCATTCACATTACTCTATTCATCCCTGTGCGGATAAGATGTATATCGATCTTCGTGCTACCTTTTGGTGGCCGGGTATGAAAAAGGACGTAGCATTGTACGTATCAAAATTCCTTAGTTGCTCAAAGGTCAAATCCGAACATCAAATGTAACACCGCGTCTTTTACCCTCTTCAATTTAGGCTTAAAATACTAACTTACATAAGTATAGGGACCAATCTGGAACAATATGAAATCTTCACTCATCGCGATACCCGACGGGGTAAACATAAGCCCATCGCATAGCGCGATGGCCTTGCACATAAACCCAGAAATGGGCGGGTTGGCGATACGCAATGGCTCAATCCAAGAGAGCATCGCGTAGCGCGATGACCAAGTTAAGCAACCTGGACACGTGTCCAACCACGTGTCAACACGTGGCACGATATGATAGGCCACGTGTCACACGCAGATAAGGTGACGTCTTTTTGCGGCGTCGCGATACGCGACGGGTCACAAGGTACCCATCGCGTTTCGCGATGGGGTAGTGAATCAGCCTATAAAAGGGGGTAACGAGTATTGAGCTCTCCTCATCCCATCACACCTCCACTTTCACATAGTTAATATCGAAAGGCGTGCCCGGTTGCCGTGATAAGACGACGTGCCATTTTCTCGTGTTTCGTGCAAGAAACGAAGTTATAATCAAGTAGCAATCATATAATCGAGTAGATCAAGACCCTGCCTTTTTCTTATTATCAATCTAAGTATCCGCGTTAAGGTAGGGGTTACGTTTAAGTTATTTGAATTATAGCTTAGTTTATTAATCGAGGCTATGTCCTTTAACCTTGATCGTATTTTACAAACATTCATTCACAATCAAGTTTTCATAAAACATTACTTCATGATTAAGTAATGTTAAACAAAAGATATATTTTGACGGGCATGTAGTAACAGGAAGGGGGGTATCACTAGTAGTAAGTTTCTTGCCTAAGGATAAGTAATTCGTATAAATCCCAATAAACTGAGGGACCCGTTTACTTACCTGGAGAAACTTCCGAACGTGTTGAACCTATTAGGCCAAAGCATGCTATATCAAACGTCACATAAAATCAAGTGTTTTCATTCACAATCAAAGATAAACGATTTCAAGGTTAAGCTTACAATCATAGCTTAATCATCATTCAAAATATTTATACAAACCTATTTATGTATAGGTTAATATAATTCACAATCAATCAATCAATCAGTCAGGGTTTTCAACACCTACAGTACAGGTGAATACGTTAACCTTTTTATCAGTCAAAACATATTTATACTCAATGAGATGAACGGATGTTTGTATTAATGAGTCAATCAATGTCTACATGAGGTCTTGTGATCTCTAAAACATTATAATACGAAGTAGAGAATAAAATCAACTCAGACCGAATACGCATGTGTATGGATCCAAACATAACTGTTAAGGTCCAATCAATCAATCAAAGGCAAGATAGCCGCGGGCTTAAATGGTCATGACTAGTTCTCTGTTCAAGGCCGTATGGCTCGAAGAATACCGTATGTGTGTAGGGTAGTGGTAGATATAACGGAAGTAGAAATGCTTCCGCTGAGTTTGTCAAGAAAACTATATTTGAGTATAAACAAACTGATGGAAGTGTTGTATTGCTCAATTGTACACAGTTACGAAGGTCTTCAAGTATAGAATTCTCAACGTCTGTTGGTCTGAGACAATAAATAAAAAATAAATAAAATATAGCAAATATTAAAACTTGAAAAATAAAAAATCATACATCGTGGGCAAAGTAAGCTCTGGTTTGACACGTGGAGCAGCTGCTGACTTGTCACCCTCCCCTTTAGCACCTTTCCCAGCTGCAACACCAACCTTGTCTTTCTTTAACTTCTTGAGGGGCCCACCTTGCTTTCCACCCTCTGCTGATTTTTTCTGAACAATAAACACAAAGTTTATCTTTAATTTACAAAAAAATAAAAAGAATGCATATGCTAAAATGCAAATAAATACCTTATTTTCATCCAAATCCCCTTCTTTGGCATCACCTTCTAGCTTTTCTTAATCTGAGAGCAAACCGCCTCCTTTATCAAGCCGATCTTCTTTTGTATCTTCAAGCAACTGTAGAACTTTTTAGGGTCAATAATAATCATTTAACTCTATTACGCAATACTATGTGCAAATTGACCAAAAATTGACCAACCCCCCAATGTATTTCTTTCTGATTTATTAGGTTAGCAGCATCTTGACCTCTTCCAACAAGTGAAAAGGCTTCAACATCATCAGAAGTTGGGCTAGGTTGTTCAGGAGAAACTTTTAAAACAGTTACAAGTTTAATTAGCAAATGGAATCAATTTTAGAATGGAAACAAAGGTAAATATTAATTTGTAATAAGAAAATAAGAAATCACCTTGAAAATTTATGTGCTCATTGAAAATACCAAGCATAGTAATCGACTTAGTGTTGTGTAGATATTGCAGAAGAAGCTCATAAGAATACTGCACAGGAATAATAATTTACAAAAACTTATATAACATAAATTTATAACAATTTTGCTAAGTACATAACATCAGCTGCATATTAGAAAAAAAACCATGATTTTGGTATTACATGACATATCTTTATATTCACTTTGCTCTGCCTTAAAGTATGAGCAAACTTCATCTCCTGTGTATTCATGAAAGAAGGATTTATTCGGACATAATGGAAGTGTTTTAACTTTTAAACAGTTAGCACAGTTGAGAGGTTTAAGGTATCAGATAACTAACATCTAGATGAGACGGGCTAAGAACACCGGCTAACTTTTTGAGCTCACGTGAATGCATCATCTCATGATCCTCACGGAAGGAATCGAAAAATGCTCGGGCTGAAAATCCAAGCACAAGTTTTAAAAAAGTAAAAAGGAGAATCTAAATTAATATGTAGTACATTCAAGATATAATATGGGTACCTTCTTGAAGATGACTTTTTGCTATGTGATCCAAGAAGCAATGAATAAATACTGGATAGAGAACACGAAGCAGTTCAGGCTGCATTTGTTAAAACACAAATAAAGTTAAGATGACACATATATACTATGTAGAGAACATGAAGCGATTCAGTATATTAGCACCTTGTATTCATCTAGTGAACTATAAGTCCACGATCTCAACTTGCTATATCCATCGTGGTACATTGTAGGGATATTTTCAGACCTGAAATTTTGAGCAAAATCCTTTCATATTTTATCGGGCATTTTTTAACCACCAAAGAGAGATTGGATACACTAATGACAAATAACTAATTAACAGTCGGGAACAAAGTGAAGAGAGGGTAAAGAAAGTACTCAGAGAATGTGAGGATTTGTTTAGTAAGATCCGAGTCCGAAGCATCATTGGCATTCTTGTTGTTTTTGTTATGTTTTTCTTGTTGTAAACTCAGCTCAGTCTGTGTAAATCCCTTTTTCTTCAAATACTGAAATACAATTTTATCTAACTCGTCTTCCATTTCTATTTCCTTTATTTTTCTGTAACTAAAATATAAAATATTGTCAGATCAAATCCAAACTTGTTCAAAATAAACTCAAATCAGTACACAAAACGATAATATTAAACACGAACAAAAAACAAAGTTGACATCATGTCTAGATAATATTAAGCACAATTCATCAAGAGACCTATCTGAAAAGATAAATCCTTAGCTATTCATTTCCACACAATCAAATACGTTCTTCTACTAGATTTCGATGGTCCTAACCCGTTCTTCAATCTGAAATCCAATCACCGGAGCAAGGATAAACAATGGAAGAACGGTGGTTTCCTGGTGTGGTGAGTGGGATCCCGATGGTTGTGTGGAATTAAGGATCAAGATATGCATCTGATGGTTTGGTATTTTTTTAGGGTTTTTTTTTGTTAATCTTCTAAGGGCACATTTGTCATATTCAATATTTTAATAAAAAACGGGAGAATATGAAATTAAAAGTTTTGGTTGGGTAGATACGCAATTGTCCCCTTTTCTAATTAACAGGTTTAATCATGTCTTAAACAGGTTTCCAACTGCCAGCCCGACCTAAAAGCCCTATCTTTCTACTGTGTAAAATATTCACCATTTTTACATTGCTTTATCACCTAAACAACAGACTAATTACATTAGTATTTGGAATTTTGGATCATTATATTATTATTATATTAGTACGATTCTAGAAATTAGTGATAAAAGGCATATAAATGAAAACAAACTGATTAACTGCATCTTTTTAAAACCTAGGGCTTCAATTTCTCAACTTATAACATCTGAAAGGTAACATGAACCTAATTTACCTTGTAACTTAAACCTGCAAACTGCTTAATTCAGACTATTTTACTTTAAGCCTAAAACTGCAAGCTTTTATTAAACTAATCTAAGACATTAGAAACTAATAAGCATACATTCAATATTTACAACCTATAATTAACTGAAATTAAAATAAAAAAAGCCCTAAATTTCAGCTGAGAGTGAAATTGAGAAACCGGAGAGCGGAACTAACTGGTGTGAAATCGGAATATACCGTCGGAGGGAAAGTCCGGCAGGTGAGTCGGCAATTGAAGTGAAATCGTGTGTGATTGATCGATGTCATTGATGCTTCACAATGTAAACATAGTTAGAGTAATGTTACAGATATTATTACTGATACTCACATCGTCAGATAGATGTCCTGCTAGTATCCTTAAAGGCTATACTCTATCCATTGACCAAATTCTTTTGGTTCTGTCATGAGATGCACTCGCAAAATAACGCCCAGGTGGACTAAACTGCATACTCGAAAAGAAATTAAGGAAAAAGTATAAAGAAAGTTGAAACAATATGTCAAGGAATAATGGTTTTTACCTGAACATCCCAAACATGATAATTTTGACCCTTGTAGCAAACAATGTTTGCATTGAACTTTGTGCTCCACAAATCGTACTGCATTAGATCATAAACTATCTTGTAAATACATATATTTTGTTAAATCTGGTGAAGATAAAAGATGTAACTTTTTTCTAATAAACATACCTGTTGGATCTGAAGAATATAAATGAAGAAAATCTCCCCAAGGACTAAATGAAGCTGAATAAACAGGTCCAGAATGGCCCTGCTACAATGTGTAAGCTCTTTTTCTACCATTTGAACCAAGTGTTTTTTCATTCAGGCCCGAATCATTTTCACTCTAAAGCACAACTGACATCATCCCATATTTTAGTCATACATCATCAAGAGACAAGTCTTTATTATTCCAAAACTTTGAAAAACAAATATAGGTAACAAGTAAAATGACTTACAACTGCCCATGCGCCCAAGTTTTGCAACATCCCACACCTGGTGTCAAATAGTTAAAAGTTTAGAAATCAGGAAAAAAATATAAAAATAAATAAATATTAGCTAAAAAACCTTGAGTGATGAATCTGAGAATCCACCAACAACCAATGATCCATCATGGGATATTGATGAACAATTTAATCTAAAGCAAGTATACAAAGATAAAATTAGTAAAATATAAAGTTTTGCAAGAGGGTCACATAGTCATTCATAATTATTTAATTATATACCCATTATGTGTGTTAATAAATGTGTAGAAACAAACCGATGGAAGTGTTGTATTGCTCAATTGTACACGGTTACGAAGGTCTTCAAGTATAGAATTCTCAACGTCTGTTGGTCTGAGACAATAAATAAAAAATCAATAAAATATAGCAAATATTAAAATTTGACAAAGAAAAAAACATACATCGTGGGCAAAGTAAGCTCTGGTTTTGACACGTGGAGCAGCTGCTGACTTGTCACCCTCCCCTTTAGCACCTTTCCCAGCTGCAGCACCAACCTTGTGTTTCTTTAACTTCTTGAGGGGCCCACCTTGATTTCCACCCTCTACTGATTTTTTCTGAACAATAAACACAGAGCTTATCTTTAATTTACAAAAATTAAAAGAATGCATATGCTAAAATGCAAATAAATACCTTATTTTCATCCAACTCCCATTCTTTAGCATCACCTTCTGTCTTTCCTGAATCTGAGAGCAAACCGCCTGCTTTATCAAGCCGATCTTCTATTGTATCTTCAAGCAACTGTAGAACTTTTTAGGGTCAATAATAATCATTTAACTCTATTACGCTATACTATGTGCAAATTGACCGAAAATTGACCAACCCCCCCCCCCCAATGTATTTCTTTCTGATTTATTAGGTTAGCAGCATCTTGACCACTTCCAACAAGTGAAAAGGCTTCAGCATCATCAGAAATTGAGCTAGGTTGTCCAGGAGAAATGTTAAAACAGTTACAAATTTAATTAGCAAATGGAATCAATTTTAGAATGGAAACAATGATAAATATTAATTTGTAATAAGAAAATAAGAAATCACCTTGAAAATTTATGTGCTCATTGATAATACTAAGCATCGTAATCGACTTAGTGTTGTGTTGATATTGCAGAAGAAGCTCATAAGAATACCGCACAAGAATAATAATTTACAAAAACTTGTTTAACATAAATTTATAACAAATTTGCTAAGTACATAAAATCAGCTGCATATTAGAAAAAAAACCATGATTTTGGTATTACCTGACATATCTTTATATTCACTTTGCTCTACCTTAAAGTATGAGCAAACTCCATCTCATGTGTATTCATGAAAGAAGGATTTATTCGGACATAATGGAAGTGTTTTAACTTTTAAACAGTTAGCACAGTTGAGAGGTTTAAGGTATCAGATAACTAACATCCAGATGAGACGGGTAAAGAACACCGGCTAACTTTTTGAGATCACTTGAATGCATCATCTCATGATCCTCACGAAAGGTATCGAAAAATGCTCGGGCTGAAAATCCAAGCACAAGTTTTAAAAAAGGGAAAAGGAGAATCTCAATTAATATGTAGTACATTCAAGATATAATATGAGTACCTTCTTGAAGATGACTTTTTGATATGAGATCCATGAAGCAATGAATAAATACTGTATAGAGAACACGAAGCAATTCATGCTGAATTTGTTAAAACATAAATAAAGTTAAGATATGACACATATATACTATGTAGAGAACATGAAGAGATTCAGTATATTAGCACCATGTATTCATCTAGTGAACTAAAGTCCACGATCTCAACTTGCTATATCCATCGTGGTACATTGCAGGTATATTATAATACCTGAAATTTGGAGCAAAATCCTTTCATATTTTATTGGGCATTTTTTAACCTCCAAAGAGAGATTGCATACAATAATGACAAATAACTAATTAACAGTAGGGAACAAAGAGAAGAGAGGGTAAAGAAAGTACTCAGAGAATGTGATGATTTGTTTAGTAAGATCCGAGTCTAAAGCATCAGTGGCATTCTTGTTGTTTTTGTTATGTTTTTCTTGTTGTAAAATTAGCTCAGTCTGTGTAAATCCCTTTTTCTTCAAATACTGAAATACAATTTGATCTAACTTGTCTTCCATTTCTGTTTCCTTTATGTTTCTGTAACAAAAATATAAAATATTGTCAGATAAAATCCAAACTTGCTCAAAATAAACTCAAATCAGTACGCTAATCGATAATATTAAACACGAACAAATAACAAAGTTGACATTATGTCTAGCTAATATTAAGCACAATTCATCAAGAGACCTATCTGAAAAGATAAACCCCTAGCTATTCAATTCCACACAATCAAATCCGTTCTTCTACTGGATTTCGATGGTCCTAACCCGTTCTTCAATCTGAAATCCAATCACCAAAGCAAGGATAGACAATGGAAGAACGGTGGTTTCCTGGTGTGGTAAGTGGGATCCCGATGGTTGTGTGGAATTAAGGATCAAGATATGCATCTGATGGTTTGGTATTTTTTTAGGGTTTTATTTTGTTAATCTTCTAAGGGCACATTTGTCATATTTAATATTTTAATAAAAAAAATGGGAGAATATGAAATTAAAAGTTTTGGTTGGGTAGATACGCAATTGTCCCCTTTTCTAATTAACAGGTTTAATCATGTCTTAAACAGGATTCAAATTGCCTGTCCGACCTAAAATCCCTAT
>NW_027501048.1:0-65391 GCF_021521415.1 Bidens hawaiensis | reverse complement strand
ATACAAGCTAGATAGCAAGCCCAAGATCACGTATCAAGCTAGCCGCAGCCTAGAAACGTCTAAAGGTATGTTCTTGATCTTAAAGTTTACGTTTTTATGAATGAATAATCATGAAACTCAAACCTAGAGTAGATCGGGTCTAGATACATCATAAAAAATGCAAACTTGATGATTAAAATGGATGAAAGGGACTCATGGGTATAAACGGTTCTTAAAGGATACCCTATATCTAGCCTAAAACGTTTTAAATCTATAAAGGTCCAAGCTTTATGCCTAAAACGAAGTAGATCTAGATAATGGGTTAGTGACGGGGGTAAAACGGTTAGTATAAATATAAAAGGTAGTTAAAGTTCTGGTTATAAACCATAAAATAGTAACATAGATGGGTAAAAATGATTAAGATAGAAAGGTGAGCTGAACACACCTAACCTGGGGGTTCTCGGCACCTTATGGAGTTCTCGGCCAACCCGAGATCTCGGTTGCAAGAAGTTTTCGGCCAAAATGGGTTCTCGGTCAAAACCCGAGGTTCTCGGCCAGAACAGGTTCTCGGTCAGAACAGGTTCTCGGCCAGGAACAGGGTTCTCTGCTGGGGGTTCTCGGCCACCAAATTGGCTTGGGCCTAAGCCCAGATAGTGAACAGTTGGGCCCGGTACCACAGTGGATAGTTGGGCTAAGCCCATAGCTAATATAAAGCAAATTGGCCCATTAACTTAGGCTTAGCAATTAATCCCAACTTAGAAAATTATCTAAAATGGCTTAACCCCAGCCAGGGGCTCTGCCCCTTGGACCCCGCTGCCAGGGGCGCTGCCCCCGGACCCCCGTTCGTTGTGGGTTATATAAAGATAGAAATACGATATGAGTAGTAATAGTTATTTGATACATGTAAATATTATACAGTGTGCCGTGCACAGCTCAAGAAGGGAATAACTATTAACGGTCAACGTAACCGCATTCAGGTGAGTTTCTAGCCCCACTTCCTTGTTATGTTTTCGGGGCTGTGTGCATAGTCGATGCGACAGTTAATACACTTAACTTAAATGGTAAGTGTATGCCATGTATGATATATGTGTTAGATACGATTGATTACTTGTCGGCACGTGAATGATCTTCGTATATTGCATGTACCGTTAGGTTATAAATAAAGATATGGATATTGTATGAAATGCGGGGATGATTACTTGTCGATACGTGAACGATCTTCGGATATTGCATGTATTGCCAAGAATAGCGATGATTGTCTCCTGATATGGATATTTGATATGGATATTAAATGATAACATATATATAGAGTTCCCTCTACGGATAATATATAGAGTGTTCCTTTGATGGAAAGCATAGTGTTCCCTTAATGGAAAGCCCCGTGTTCCTTTGATGGAAAGCATAGTGTTCCTTTAATAGAAAGCCCAGTGTTCCTTTGATGGAAAGCATAGTGTTCCTTTAATGGAAAGCATAGTGTTCCTTTTATGGAAGTATATAGGTTGTTTCTTCCATGGAGAATATATATAGAGTGTCCTTCTATGGAGAATATAAATAGTAGGTTAATAGTAATAGTTCTTTTAATAAGATATTATGTGACGTCCTCTTATGGATATTTATACAAGGATAAGATATATATGTATGTAAGATATGTGTATGTATTGTATGTCGCCTGATTAACTAGAGCGTAGTTGACTTTTAGTATGCACGCAGGTGAATATGATTAAAGAGCTAGCATGAGGTTAGCACATGGCATGGATCGAACGGCTGGCATTTGAAGATGGAAGAAATGATGTTTTAATATGACGATTTATGCTATGGTTTTAAAGAAAAGATTAAATTTTTTGTAATAAACGGTTACAGTTTTATATTCCGCAAAAGTTTTAATAAACTCTGATTTGTAGAACTGTGTTTATGAGTAAATCCGACGTTAAAGTGAGGCACCGGGAACGGGGCCTTACATACGCTTCATCTAATACTAGGTTTCGCAAATTCCCATATCGTGGTACCTAAACTCGGTCGATCAAGTATAGTGTACCATCAGACTTTGCTATAAATTCACACACAAGACCTCGTAATTTTTCGGCTTTATGCTCCAAGGTTTCAAAGCTTCTCGTTGTGCATCGCGGATTCGACTGGTAAGGCTCGTCTGAATTGTCAATCCCAATGCACGGACATGAAGTGGTTTTTCTCTTTCTTTTCTACTCAAGGCATCAGCTACAACATTTGCTTTACCGGGGTGGTAGCGAATGCCGCAGTCGTAGTCGTTGAGTAGCTCTACCCACCTTCGTTGTCTCATATTAAGATTTTTTTGATCAAATATATGCTGGAGACTTTTGTGATCAGTGAAGATCGTGCACTTGGTGCCATAGAGGTAATGTCTTCAGATTTTGAGAGCAAATACCACAGCTTCTAATTCCAGATCATGGGTTGTGTAATTCTTTTCATGCACTTTGAGTTGTCATGATGTATAGGCTATCACTTTATCTCGTTGCATAAGCACCATCCGAGTCCTAAGCATGAAGCATCACAATAAACTACAAATCCATCTGTTCCTTCTGGAAGTGACAGGATTGGTGCACCACACAACTTCTGCTTAAGTAGCTGGAAAGCTTCTTCCTGCTTCTCAGTTCAATTATATTTCCTGTCTTTCTGGGTTAAAGATTGAGCTATGGAAGAAAAGTTTTCGATAAATATACAGTGATAACTAGCCAATCCCAAAAATGGTCTCACTTCAGTGGGTGACCTTGGTGTCTCCCAATTCTTAATTGCTTCAATGTTTGTGGGATCAACATGGATATCGTTTTCGTTATTACATGTCCTAGATAGTGGACTTCTCGAAGCTAGAAGTCACATTTAGAGAACTTGACATATAACTTTTCTTTCTTTAGCAACTCTAGGATTAATTTCAAGTGTTGCTCATGTTCTTCTTTGGTTCGTGAATAAATAAGTATATAATCGCTGAATACTATCATGAATTTATCAAAGTATAGCTTACAAACTCTGTTCATAAGGTCCATGAATACAACATGTGCATTCATTAGACCAAATGGCATGACCAGAAATTCATAATTGCCATATCGTGTTCTGAAAGAAGTTTTATGAATATCCTCTTCTGCAACTCGTAGTTAGTGGTATCCGGATCGCAGATCAATCTTTGAGTAATAGCTGTATCCTTGAAACTGATCAACCAAATCATCAATCCTCGGTAGTGGGTACCGATTCTTAATGGTGATTTTGTTCAGTTCTTGTATTCGATACACATCCGAAAATAGCCTTCTTTCTTTTTCATAAATAATACTGGAGCTTCCCAAGGTGAGAAACTTGGTCTTATGAATCCTTTATCCAATAATTCCTGAAGCTGATTGGGTAGCTTCGGCATTTACGATGGTGCTAATATGTACGAAGATCGAGCTATCAGAGCGGCATCTTGAACCAGATCGATTCTGAATTCAACCTGTCGCTGAAGAGGTAACCCAGGAAAATCTTCTGGGAAAACTTCTGGAAAGTGTCGAACTACAAGAATATCGTCTATCTTTCGCTCTTTGGTATTTGTATCAAATACGTTAACAAGAAATGTTGGACATCCTTTGCGTAGCATTTTACGGGTTTCATGATACTGGAGAGTTTTAATTCGGATTTACATTGATCGCCTTGGATAGTCAAGAATTCACCATTTTGGACTGGTAAACAAACTAGCTTTTCCGAGGATATTATCTTAGCTCCATTCTTGGACAGCCAATCCATTCCTACGAATACATCAAAACTGCCTAATTCGAAGGGTGAAAGATCGATATTGAACTTATGGTTAGCAAACAGAATATTACAGTTACGTGCGACTTCACCGATTTCTATTAACTTTCCATTAGCTAACTCGATAGAGTATTTGGTATCTAACTTAATGGTTTCTACTCCTAACAATGGTTCGAATTGTTTGGAAATAAAGCTTAAGTCGACTTCGGTATCGAAAATCACATAAGCATAGTGATTATTGACGAGAAACGTATCGGTGACCACAGATACTTCCGGGCCTTTTTCGCGTTCATCTAGAATGCCTTGCCTTTGATGTTTTGACCTTTGAGTTTAGGACAATCTTTCCTATAATGTTCTATAACATTGCATTCAAAACATCCTGGGTTTTGGGTTCCCGAACCGGATGGCATGATCTTGGCCTAACAATCGCGAGTTACGTGACCAAACCGGTTGCATCTCCAACAATCACCAGAGTGATTTTTCCCACACTTGTTGCATGAGGGCGTATGTACGGAGCTTCCTCCGGGTCCTTTTTCATTAGCAGCAAACATCCTTTCGACACCATAGTTCTTCTTGAACTGTCCCCCAGGGTTCCCATTCCACTTTCGCTTAAGTTCGCCAGGTTTCTGATTCACACTGGCTGGGTTTCGTTCGGTTTCTCTGGTGACTGCTTTCTTTCAAGTGTCTTTCAGTATCCACATACGAACTGTATTATCATACTAGGATTTCGCCAATTCTCTGGCTGACTGGATGGTGGCTGATTTCGATGAGGTGACCATTCGTTGGATTTCGGGAGCTAAGCCCCAGATGTACCTCTCTGTTCGTGCATATTCAGGCGTAACTAGTCGGGGTACCAGTCATGCCAATGCGTTAAATCGCGAGGTATATCCTCCGATGTCGGCACCTTCCATCTTTAACTGCCAGAATTCATATTCGATTTTCTGGAGTTCGTTTCGTGTGAAGTACTCTTTTAGTAACATCTCTTTTAGTTCCTCCCAGGTTAGTCGGTAAGCGGTGTCTTCTCCTAAATTTTGGATTAAGGAGTTCCACCATTCGAGTGTCTCATCACAGAATGAACATACCCATATTTTATTCTCTCTAGAGGGGTGTAGTTGCTGATTTTCATGATGGACTCCATTTTCTCGATCCATCTAATAATTTATAAAGGCCCTTTGGCTCCGGTAAGTTCTTTCGGGCCACAACCTTGAAAAGTTTTATATGAGCACCCGTGTACCGTGCTACCTGAGAGATTATCGTTTAGAGTTTCGGTTCTAAGAGTCTCTCCGGTTTCGTTATTAGTTGTGTTTCGGGTGGTTTGTCTTGGATTACGTGTTGGTGCATTTTGTGACCGTCGCTATGCAATTCCGACTAGATGGGGAGAAGTTATGGAGGGAGCCAACTTCGTCATAGGTGAAGTTAGAACAACTTCACGTGTTTGTGAAGTTAGAACAACTTCACGTGTTGGTGAAGTTAGGACAACTTCACGTGTTGGTGAAGTTAATACAACTTCACGTGTTGGTGAAGTTAGGAACAACTTCACCTGTTGGTGAAGTTAGGACAACTTCCCCATAGGCCCAAGCCCAAGCCCGCGAGTTTGTGTATCTATATATACGTGTGTCATGTTTAGGGTTTAGTATCCAAAAAAGTTAGTAGTTCAATTGTTCAATTGTTTAGTTGCATAGAGAAAAACAGAAAGAGAGAGTCGTGTGGGCAGACCCGAGGTAGAGCTCACCTCGGGTCGGCCGTGTTTTGTTTTCTCGTTCGGTATGTAATGCGTTTTGAATATTAGATAAAGGATCTGCAGATTCAGTTATTTCATTCGTGTGTATGTTTATGTTTATTTGTGTTCTTCGTCTTCAACACCATAAACGAGTCTAGGAGGATTCAGCACTCCTAGACATCGTGCGGATCTCGTATCGATCACCATCGCACCGAGGACTTACAAGTGGTATCAGAGCCTTAGGCTCTTATGCTATGGTTCAAGATATGTGTTTTGGTGTTTTTGGCACTTTTCAGATCTAGTTTTAGTTGGGGAAGACGGAAACAGCGAAGTTACAGGGTTTTGGCGAAGTTGTCGATCGAATTTTAGGGTTTTGACGAAGTAAAGGTTTTGGCGAAGTTATTGGCTGGCGAAGTTATCAGGTGGCGAAGTTATTAGGTGGCGAAGTTATCAAGTGGTGAAGTTAACAGGTGGTGAAGTTAATAGGTGGTGAAGTTATCAGCTGGTGAAGTTATCAGCTGGTGAAGTTAAAGAGGGGTGAAGTTATCTGGTGAAGTTATTAATATGTTTTTCTTTTTCCTCCGACGTTCAAGATATGGTATTCCAAAAAAAATACTTTCGGGAAATTTTCTTGAACGAAATTTTTTATATGTCGTTCATATGAAGAGAGGAACATTGAGGAAAAACTTGGTGATAATATTTTTTTTTGGAGTTGACCAACTGAAGAAAGTCAAATTTTGTTCGGGTTTTCGTTATTATTGGATCGTGTTCAAAGCATATTATTTATGTTATTTTCAAGGCGTTCGAGAGTTGGATCCTGAAAACGTGGGATACGAGCATCTGAGATGCTTATTTATTAAGGTGAAAATTTTTGAACAAGCTGAATTTAATCGGGAATTAAATTATTTAAGCTCTCAACCTGAAAACCTGGGTTACGAGTATCTGGGATACTTATTTATTAGGGGTGAGCTACTTAAATAATTTCAGTCTCGGAAATAATAAGAAAGTCATTTGATCGTTATCCCTGGTGATTGAAGATGCTTCGGCTTTATCGGGTTGATTCGTGAAGATGCGAGACATGGTTCAACCAAGTTTTTGATATCATAAGTCAAGGGGGTGATTGTAAGGCCAATTTTAGTGGCTTGCGATATCAAATGAGGAAACCCGTTATATATTCATGGTCAAGTGTGTTAGATTCTGTCAATGTGGTTTTGTGATGAAACTGACCACTTGCTGTTGAGTAGTTGAAGATTGAACCATATCTTACTAACCAAATGGTTGAGGTGATCGATTAGGCACCGGGATGCAGGTCAAAGATCTCGATCGATATAGTTCGGAGGGGCTTACACTAAATGGGAGATCTGATATGGAAGATGTCGGGTGATTGGTATATTTGTAAAGCTACAAGACAATTTCAGACACGGCTGGTTGAAGACAGGATTGATGTTGCATGTATATGTGAAGTTCAACCTTGAATATCACAGTGCAATGTCTGAAGATCGAGTCCTATAAGAAGAAGAAAACAAAAGATCATCAGTTAATGGGGTGTCTGTTGGTGCATGTTTTGTAAAATATAATCTTTTGTGTTTGTTAGAATTGAGAGCAACGGTCAAGGGGGAGTCTGTTTGTGCATTTTGTGACCGTCGCTATGCAATTCCGACTAGATGGGGAGAAGTTATAGAGGGAGCCAACTTCGTCATAGGTGAAGTTAGAACAACTTCACGTGTTGGTGAAGTTAAGAACAACTTCACGTGTTGGTGAAGTTAGGACAACTTCACGTGTTGGTGAAGTTAATACAACTTCAAGTGTTGGTAAAGTTAGAACAACTTTACGTGTTGGTGAAGTTAGGACAAATTTCACCTGTTGGTGAAGTTAGGACAACTTGCCCATAGGCCCAAGCCCAAGCCCGCGAATTTGTGTATCTATATATACGTGTGTCATGTTTAGGGTTTAGTATCCAAAAAAGTTAGTAGTTCAATTGTTCAATTGTTTAGTTGCATAGAGAGAAACAGAAAGAGAGAGTCGTGTGGGCAGACCCAAGGTAGAGCTCACCTCGGGTCGGCCGTGTTTTGTTTCTCGTTCGGTATGTAATGCGTTTTGAATATTATATAAAGGATCTGCAGATTCGGTTATTTCATTCGTGTGTATGTTTGTGTTTATTCGTGTTCTTCGTCTTCTACACCAGAAACGAGTCTAGGAGGATTCCGCACTCCTAGACATCGTGTGGATCTCGTATCGATCACCATCGCACCGGGGGACTTACAAGTGGTATCAGAGCCTTAGGCTCAAAACTGTATTCCTCCCCACATTTGAGTAACACAACTTCATCTTTCATCTCAACGGACTTAGAGGAATTGTCCGCCTTTGATGAAACAGGGCTTGTGACATCTGGACTAGTGACATTAGAGCTTGTCTGAATAGTCTCATTCACTTCACATCTGTGGTGTTTGAATGAGCCTTAACAGATACTGTCTGACAAGTTTCAACACAAACAGATGTCTGATTAACAGGATTATAAGTATAATTGTTGTTGAAAGGTGGTGGAACTTCAGTGTATCTGATTCCCCCTTTGTTGTTAGGGGAACGTTGAACACTAAGAATGTGATCAAGAACCACAGAAGAATTTCTAAATTGCTCAATTTTCCTGTTCAGTTCCACCACTTTTTCTTGGTAATCAGCTATCTGTTTGTCCTTTTCAGCTATCAGTTTGGTATTTTCCTCTACCACTTCATAGCTAAGATCAATTACTTGTATTTTTTCAGCTAGGGTGGCCTTAAGGTTTCTTATATCTTTTTCACTAGCTTTTATTTTTACCGAATAGCTATTTTCTTTAGTTTTAGAATAGTGGTATTATTCTTTTAATTTTTTTAATTCAGTATCCAAACTGACAAACTGATCAGTTAAAGCTGTCAATTGATCAGACAGTTTTTCACATTGCTCGCAGTGAGTTTCAGAACATACCTCCGATAGCTGATCATTCACTTCGGCCAAGTATGCTTGATTCATCACTGGCTCTCTATCACATCTTCCAGTCTCAATATTCACCAGGTTCGCCTGCTCAATAACTTCCTCAACTTGTATATTCCAGTTATACCCACCATCTGTTGAGATACCATAGCCTTGATTTCATTTCCACTTCCATTCTATTGGGTAGGCCTGTTCTGACTTCGTTCGACTATTTCATTTGTACACTCTCTAGCAAAGTGGCCATTCTGTTGACAGTTGTAGCAACGAACCTTTGACTTGTCGAACCCCGGTCTCTCTCCAACGAACTTTCTACCAGTTTTCTTCATAAACCTCTTTACCCTTATTACAATCATTGCCATTTGCCACTGTAGATCCCTTTCTTCCATGTCATCGGCATTTATCTGATCATAGTCTTCATCCAAGGTTGCAGGATCTTGTATCTTTCCCTTGATGTAATTCTCATACGAGGCAATGAAGGAGGTATAAAGAGTAAATTTTTGTTCAGCTGATTTCACACTGATAGGCATCTGTGAGTAATTCTTGCTAGATGCACTGGCTGAGGAATTTCTAGCTGAGGACTGAGGTTTTGACGAACTACTTCCACCCGCTACAAAGCATATATCCCCATCCATATTCATCACCACATGACCATCTTGAGGAGAGTTTGGTTCACCTCCCGAGTAATACGCAGTCGTTTCAGATTTAGAGCTTGAATTTGGAGACCCTTTTGCACCATACATTCCCGGATCCTGAACCTGATCAGTAGGAGTCTCTTTTCTTATCATGTTGAGCTCATAATTACGTAAATTACTGACCACTTTTTCCAACTCGAAAGTTTCAAAATCTTTATCATCTCGTATCAAGACTGTGTATATTTCCCATTTGGGCGGTAGAGCATCCAGTAGTGTTTCTACAATTTCTGCCTCCGTGTATTTGATGGTATAATTGTTCAACTCAGTCATTAGGTGATAATATCTTGTAATGATATCATCGAGCGACTCATTCTTAAGGTACTTAAACACTGAGAATTGAGTTTTCAACAGTTTTGACTTTGAATTACGAATTCCAACGTTTCATTCATAGCGATTCTCTAGTGCTTCCCACAACTCCCTAGCAGTCTTGTACTTTTTGAAGGTATGGAGGATCTCTTGAGGAAGTGCCATTGTTATGGCTGCTAGAGCTTTACTTTCTGCTTCGTACATTTTCTTTTCATCATCCTCCATCTTATTGTATTTCTTAAGTTGTTCACGGTCTTCAAACTCAGTAGTCGGTGGAATGCACCCATCTTGAATACAGACCCACATCTTTGCATCTTCATATTTCACATACTGTTCAAACCTATCTTTCCATGCAACAAAGTTTTGGATATATACACGTGCCACTGTATGGTTTATTAACATCCTAGTTTCACATTGTTCAAACACACTTCCACTCTCTCTTTTCCTTGTCCCCTCGAAGCCATCACTAACCTGAAAAGCATATTAAAATAAACGTCAACACGAATGTTGGTGAGTTCTCTTTATTGAAAATGATATGTATATACTTACACACACACACACACACACACACACATATATATATATATATATATATATAAATTATAATAAAAGTAAGTTAATCGAAATTTCAATTCAAGTCATCATAAAACCATAATAAAACATCTTATATCAATTTATCGAGAAACATAGTAAATGAGTACAAATAATTTTTCACAATGCAATGGTTCAACGACCATTCTTTTCATAATCTATTACCATAGGCAACGATAGTAATATTTTCTTACCGTTCTTTTAACATGGTAATTAAATATTTAAAAATTCATACTAATCGAATTTGCCATAAAAATGTAGCATTTTATCT
Source organism: Bidens hawaiensis (assembly GCF_021521415.1). Lineage (NCBI taxonomy): Eukaryota > Viridiplantae > Streptophyta > Magnoliopsida > Asterales > Asteraceae > Bidens > Bidens hawaiensis. The sequence continues at coordinate 55,115 of NW_027501048.1, read as the reverse complement.
TTTAAACAAGTTGTATTGTTGTAGACTAGCAAGGAATATAACAAGTGTATGACTATCAAAATTGATATCTCGGTACATACCATACTCAAAATTCCCACTTTTAACCCAACGCGATGGGAAGTGGGGGGCGTCACCCCAATAGATCTCTAATATTACTGTGCCCTTATTAATTCGGTTAATAGTTATTTAACCAATTATTGACTCATCCCATTTTTTACACGATTTGTAAAATAAAATGTTTTTTGAAAACTACAATAAAATCGATAAAATAATATGCTTTTCCCTCAAAACACAATAAAAACATTTCACAAAAAAAACGAGGAGGTTTTATAGAAACTCACGGTTGAAGCTGTTCGTTCCAAAAATTGTGTATCCTATATAAGTACACGTTTTTTTAATAAAACTTGGTTTGAGTTTTATTTTATAAAAAGTCTTTTATTTGTTAATCCTAGTCTAATGTCCACACAAGCACATAATCAAGTAAATTTCTATGAAGTTAATGAGTACGTATAGTTTGGGTTTCGTTAACTATTGTATTAATAACTAATTTAATTAACAAATTAAGTAAATATATAAATATAATAAAATATTAAAGTTTTAGTTGCTGGAAAGATTTAAAAAAAATATTAATTTATTTTTTTTGAATTTTGTCGGTTTCGCGTTTAAAACAAATCATTCGACTTTTCATATAAAATTGAACTTTTATGTTTTGGAAAACACTTGTTACATATAAATTAGTTAAGTTTTATGAGTCACTTTACAAAAATATGTTATTTTCCAATTTTGTTAATATTTTCTTAAAATAGTAACTTTTAACGTTTTCGTGTCTATTTTCGCGACACGAATCGTTTAGGACCAATTTTTGTTATCTCGCCTTCTTCTCATATATTAACTTATGTTATATATGAGTAATTTACAACTGTGGGGGCTGTTCTAAAACAGTCCCTAACCGTTGTCGGTTTACGCTTAAATGCCGATTTTTCGACCATTAAAGTTACCGTCTAGTAAAATAAACCTAGTGAGTCCACACCAATTATCCTATGAACTAATTATAAACATTATAACATATAATTCACCCTTATTTCCTGATTTGATCACATAATTTCATATAACACATTTAAATCAATTTTAAGCTCCAAATTCATAATTTATGTTTATTAATAATGGCAATAATCAAGCTTATCATTTCATACATGAACAAACATCATTATAAAACTTAAAAATCTAGATTTCAAACCATCATCATGATTTTCACAACAAGCCAAATTAAAGCTTTTCAACTATATACTTTATTCCTATTTAGAATGTTCTAACATGTGTATTTAATCATGTATATTCCTTTTTAACAATCAATCCAACAATCATATGATCATTCCTTCTATCATCAAATCATCAATTCACATCACCATCTATGCACAAATTCAAGAATCTCATTGTTAATTAATCAACCTTTTGAATTTTCTAAGTATTCAATCAACAATGTTTTCTATTATAGTAACTTTTAATATTTGATAATTCTATCTAATTCAATCTTTCAATCATGATTATGTATGAATATTGTTTATCTCAGTCAACTAGTTTGACATAGTTTCATGCATCCTATTGTTATATTTAAATTTTGATTCTTCCATTATTCAAGTTTTCAAAGTTTCTATTTCTAGCAAGTAAGTGACAGTTGATCTATATGCTAATCCAATGTGTACTTTAAAAATGCATTCAATTCTTAATTCGATTAAGCAATTCATTATCTATCAAATACATATATGCTAAGTATTCATATCATAATCAAAGATTCAACTTTCAACAAAGTTTCCTTATTTGGCAATCTAAAATTTTCAACAATCTTCAAGTATTATATTTCAAACTATTAGTTTTTATGATTCAACTAGCCTACATCCTATCCAATATCACTTGTTATTAATCCATATCACTTTCAAATTTCGTTAATTCACCAAAATCATCAATTAATCCAAAAAATTTAAAAATCCCCAAATTGCAAACTATGAACAAAGTTAACAGCTACATAAACTTAAGATCATACATACATATAACTAAAATTTAACAAAGGTCGATGCGCAAGCATATACCATAAAGTACACAAAGGTTAAGGTAGGGCTAAGGTTACAAAGTTACAACATCAACATAATGATAAGTCAATTTTTCTCAATGAAGTCATAAGTAAAAAAAAGTCAAATAACAATAGTTTTAAAAGATGATCCAAACTAAAACAAATTTTATATATAACAATTCTTAAGAGGAGTGAAAGATTCCCCAAATAAAAGATATTGCGTCTGTTGCACCACATATACAAGTGATGCAACAAAAATTGTATTAAAAAACGATGGACATATGTCTGGCCCGGAAGTTAACAAAGATCCTAGTTAACTAACAACAATGATGAATTGTGAAATTGTAGATGAAAAGTAAAGAAGAACTTACCAAATTTTGAAAGATCGAGACGGAGGAAAATTCAAGTAAATCCGGATGCTCTGCCGATCATCTTCCAACATAAATTACATACCTAGAAATCAACTGACAAACAACACAATCAAATCAATCTAACCAAATTAGGTTAAGGCAGTAACAACAGACAATTATTTAGGTTATAAAGTACAAACTCTGATCTGTTAGTCAAAGTTTGATAAAGATAGAGCATGGAGAAACATAAATATTGTCCATGATATGAAGTATTACCGGAGCAATAAAAACCTCGAGTTCCACCATCAATTGAAACCTATAACATGCAACAACAAAAAATCCAAATCAAACCCAAAACGAATAAAAAAAACCCCAAATCAGACCAAAATAAACACCACAAAACTAAGTTACAATCTCTCACAAGTTAACAACTACCGGTCACTATACAACATGTGACCATGGTCACCGTCATAGACAACCCAAGTGGCTGGTGGTGACTCTGGTTGTTGCTATGGTAATGCCAAGAAAGAGAGAGAGAGAGAGAGAAAGAGAGAGAGAGAGAGAGAGAGAGAGAGAGAGAGAGAAGTTTGTGTGTATAAAATTAAAGAGAAAAAAACATGAGAGTATTTCATAAATAGAAGAGAGGAGGTTGGAATGCGTAATGCCATGTGCCATTAATCCCAAACACGTGTAACACTCTTGAGTGAAGTTGTAAAGTAAAAATATAACTGCACAAAGTACAATTTATAAAGCCTAAATATCAAGAAACAATGTTTTAGTGTGTTGAGCAGCAGTTATATCTATAATCTATATCTATAATCTATAATACATATAAAGCATATCAGGAGGACAAAATGGTAAATGCAGACATTCCGATGAGACACCTTTATATTTATGACATCCGACACTATTTAATTATCCGGCAACGTCCCTTCATCTTCTATACTCTATCTCTATCTCTCTCTTTCTCTGTAAGACACCTGCATATTAATTGCTAATTAACGCTCCAGTCAATTCTCGGTCGTAATATCAAGGACCTCCGGCCATTGAAGATATCATTCCGTTAGCACCATTAACAAGCATTTCACTTCATCATAAATCATTCATTTGAATGGTTTCATTCAATGAACAGTTTCAATTGAAGTCCTCAAAATCATCGTCTCAATCATCTGTTCACAATTCAAACACCATTCTCTCGCTCACTCTCAAAAATCACCTCTGCACCATGAGGAACTAATCAATTTATTTCAATTTTTTTTCTATATCTAGTTAGGGAAAAGTGGTGTTGAATGTTTCACTCATTGCCATCGACTCATTCTTGGTGAAGTGTGGTGTAACACCCCAGCCCATAAGGGCTGACGTGTCACAATAACATAGTTTCTGAACAAAAGACATAATTTTATATATTTACTTGTCAAAGGTATAACACATTAGACAAGACAAACTTAAGGTTAATTTACACACTAGCACCGTTGAAAAGGTATTCTATTAGGATTCCGATGTTTTGTTCCTCGCTCTTAATCCCACCCAAAGTAACCCGTGGACCTGCATAAAAAATATAAAAATAACGGAATGGGCCGAATTCTCTGTACAGAATAATAGGCTCAAACAATTAATGATTTAATGAAACGTAATTTAGATTGAACTTACGGTAAACGATGCAAACATAAAATGTGACAATATACCGGTAGCCACTCCTACATATTTATCACATGAGATGGAGAGTTGGCATACCCGTTATCCATCTCCTTAATACTAATCTTAGGATTGATCCATACGCCTACTAATAGCCATATGTACCACACTTGTACTTAAGAGACGCCGTGCACAAATCTCAACATCATGGATGGTTCACATGTTGTCGATGCCTGTCACACCCGGCCCTGAGCGGCGGAAACAGCCGGGCGCGCACGAGTGGGGATTGATAATTAAGCACGGGCCATTTCAAACATTCAAAGATTTTCATTGCGCATGAAAAGTTTAATACAAATACATTACATTGATTAAAAATTACATAAAAACATCCAAGTATAAAAACTGTTGAAGATTTCCACGCCATATCCCCTTGCGCGGCGGGAACAACCACGCGCATCGAAGGGATAGAACTAAAATCTTCCAAAAAGCTAGTTTTAGATGTTCAGCGTGAGGTGCTCTAAGTGTGACTCCATGCGCTACCTAGTTATCTCCTGAAAGACACGTAAAAACATTTGAATCAGTATAAACTGAGTGAGTTCACAAGTCTTAGTAACTTGATAAATCGTATTGCATCATAATCTTGATACAAATCATTCTGAAACATAATTCTGATAGCATCATTAAAACACATGCTTGGTAAAACATAGTTCTATCAACATATTCTGATAAAATCGTTCCGCGGGTTACGCGCGAACATTTCTGGGAACTGTGCTCGTCTATGCAAAGTGGCGCTGCCACTACGAGCTAAAATAAGTAATACCGTCCCGCGGGTTACGCGCGAACGTTTCAGGAAAAATGTGCTCGTCCATGCAAAGTGGCGCTGCCACTACGAGCTAATCAATAATTCCGTCCCGCGGGTTACGCGCGGACGTTGTGCCGGAAAACAAGGCGCTCGTCCATGCAAAGAGGCGCGACCCCTACGAGCGGGCTCAAACCCATAGTACTGCCCCATGACCATACTAGGCACTCGTCCATGCAAAGAGGTGCGACCCCTACGAGTGGGTGGATCAAACCAGCAGTCCCTACCCTTAGAGTTCCAATGGTAAAGTGATCACTTACTCGAGTTCTAGCGCACATACATCGAAAACCTTAGATAACCGTTTGCATTGCTCATCATGAAACATAAACACAATCGCTTGCATAGCTTGTAAGTATACCATGATAAAACATTATTTAAGTACGTGTCCCTCGCCCCGAAAACAGTTTAAAAATAGTGAAAACAGTGAAAATAGGGGCTGTGAGACTCACCTGTGGTTCTTGTTAAGGGATTAATCGAGATTCGGGTTTTCTTGGTGTTGGCCCCGGAATCGAAGGTCTAGAATACGATTAAATAACAAGAAGTATATATATTAAGATCAAGAAATAGGAGAATATAAGGTTTGGAAAGTAGATCTCAAGTTTATAACCTCGGCTTACCTAGTAACTGGAACGGAATCGAAAATAACGGATGCTCGGGAGATGATTAGTGCAAGTTTGCAGTTCTTTGAAGTGTGTTTTGAGTGATAATTTAGGTTACATATTTATAGGCAAACTCAAGGGAACACAATCCCTTGCTTTAGGGGATTGTAATCTTTTCATATCTAGGTGTAATGATGATAAGGTATGGAAATTATTATTGTTTATTGTTTATTTAAAAGTGGAGGAGTGGACAAAAGATCTTGATTTGATTTGGACAGGACATGCAGGTCTGGGGTTGGTGAGAATAGGGTGGCTGACAGTTGACTTTTCATGTTACAGTGTGCTTTTTCAGGTACTTTTGTCAGTGTACAGTAAAAAGTGGAAAATCTCTGAAACACGCTACTGTTTCCTTTTGGGCGGGAGTAATCTCCTTATGTCTGGAGAATAGACTAAGTGTTCTGTGCGCATCACTTTGTGCGCATAGCTTTCTGCGTGAAGGACATTTCTTTGCTGCGGGTAGGTGCGTAACCTTCTCGCAGTTGGGGATATTGAGTTTCATTTGTAGATTCTCCAGGTGGTCTTGGTATTTCAACATAGTGATCAGTCATGTTGAAGTCAATTCCATCTTGGAGCTTCAGACAAACTAGCTCTCAATGTTCCCGCCATGCGGGGAGGTTAGTTCCCTTCCGCACGCGCATAAACGATTTAGGATGCACCCGCCTTAGCATCATGCGGGATGGTCAACCCATAGACCACATAACGTTAAGTTACATGAAACATAAAGCCAAAACATTCGCGCATGGCGCATATAACATATGCTCACGCTGGTTCTTAACATGGTGCGCTCGCGCAGGTTGCACATAACAAATGCACGCGCTGACTAACATGGCGCGCTCGCGCAGGGCGCACATAACAAATGCACGCGCTGACTAGCATGGCGCGCTCGCGCAGGGCGCACATAACAAATGCACGCGCTGACTAACATGGCGCGCTCGCGCAGGGCAAACATAACAAATGCCCGCGCTGGTTCTATATGGCGCGCATAATATTTACAATCACCTAATTATTAGGTTGATTACTTAGTTTAAGGGATTGGGAATTTACCGGGTGTCACATTCTCCCCTCGTTAAACGAATTTCGTCCCGAAATTTAGGAGACGTTGCTGGCGGAAGCCATGCTCTGAAAGAGGTGTGGGTATTTCTTGCGTATTTGGTCTTCTCTTTCCCAAGTGATTTCAGGCCCACGCCTCGAGTTCCATTGAACCTTTACTAACTTGATTTTGCTCCTGCGTAACTTTTGTTCTTTCCAATCGGTTACTGCTATAGGTTCTTCTACGAAGTGCAGCTGTTTGTCGATGTGAATCTCTTCCAACGGCAAAATCAACGTTTCGTCAGATAAGCACTTTTTGAGGTTGGACACATGAAACGTATCATGAACTCCACTGAGTTCGGCGGGTAAACGGAGTTTATAAGCAACCGGACCGATCCTTTCCAGGATCTCAAATGGTCCAATGAAGCGCGGATTCAACTTTCCCCGCTTGCCGAAACGGGGGACTCCTTTCCATGGAGAGACTTTCAAAAGTACTTTATCCCCTACTTGAAATTCCAATGGTTTCCTTCGCACATCTGCGTAGCTCTTCTGTCTGTCGCGCGCTGTCTTAAGGCGATCCCTTATCTGAAAAATCTTGTCTGTTGTTTCTTGGATCAATTCTGGACCAGTCATTTGCTTGTCACCTACTTCAGCCCAGCACAGTGGGGATCTACACTTGCGCCCATACAGAGCTTCGAACGGCGCAGCCTTAATGCTTGTGTGATAGCTGTTGTTGTAAGAAAATTCAACCAATGGGAGATGAGTATCCCAGCTACCTTCGAAATCGATTGCGCACGCGCGTAGCATATCTTCCAATGTCTGGATTGTTCGCTCGCTTTGCCCATCCGTTTGAGGATGATATGCCGTACTCATGTCAAGACGAGTACCTAAAGCCCCTTGTAACGATCTCCAAAACCTTGATGTGAACCGACTATCTCTATCAGAAATGATGGACACTGGGACTCCATGTTTTGAAACTACTTCTCGAATATACAGTCGGGCTAACTTTTCCATCTTATCGGTTTCCTTGATCGGCAGGAAGTGCGCTGACTTAGTTAGCCGATCTACAATAACCCATATTGTGTCATAACCCCCAGGTGTCCTTGGCAGTTTGGTGATGAAGTCCATAGAGATTTGTTCCCACTTCCACATGGGAATTTCTGGCTGCTGAAGCAACCCTGATGGTTTCTGGTATTCAGCCTTCACCTTCGAACACGTCAGGCACTTACTGACATACGTCGCGATGGCGCCTTTAAGATTGGGCCACCAATACAGCGTTTTAACATCTTGGTACATCTTGTCTGCGCCAGGATGTACGGAATACCGCGTCTTGTGAGCTTCGTTTAGTACTTGCTCGCGCAATCCTCCCTTGAGAGGGACCCATATGCGGTTAGCGAAATATAGATTGCCGTTCTCTTTAAGTTCCAAATTCTTAACCATACCCCCAAGGCATTCGTTTTTAACAAACTCTGGTTTCAAGGCTTCTTGCTGAGCGTCTCGGATGCGGGTAGAGAGATCTGCGTGAATGGTCAACCTTAGAGCCTTGACTCGTAGCGTTTTTATTCGCTCCTTCCTACTTAGCGCGTCTGCTACCACATTCGCCTTTCCAGGGTGGTACTTAATTTCACAATCATAATCGTTCAACAACTCCACCCATCTTCGTTGCCTCATGTTTAAATCCTTTTGATCAAATATATGTTGAAGGCTCTTGTGATCCGTAAAGATTATACACTTTGTACCATAGAGGTAATGGCGCCAAATCTTTAGCGCGAAGACAACCGCTCCAAGTTCTAAATCATGCGTTGTGTAGTTCTTTTCATTGGTCTTGAGTTGGCGTGAGGCATACGCTATGACTTTGTCTCGTTGCATAAGGACACATCCAAGTCCCTGATGTGAAGCGTCGCAGTAAACAACAATGTCATCCATCCCCTCGGGCAAAGACAAAATTGGCGCACTACATAACTTCTGTTTCAACATTTGAAATGCTGTTTCCTGATTTTCGCCCCAAACAAACTTCTTGTCTTTCTGAGTTAGCGCGGTCAGAGGTAGAGCTATTTTGGAGAAGTTCTCAATAAAGCGTCGATAGTAGCCAGCTAGTCCTAGGAATTGCCTCACCTCAGTTGGGGTTTTTGGCGCTTCCCAGTTTTCGATGGCCTTGACTTTGGAAGGATCAACGTGTATTCCTTTCTCGTTTACAACGTGACCGAGAAAGTGAACTTCTCTAAGCCAAAACTCGCACTTGGAAAACTTCGCATACAACTTTTCTTTCCTTAACAATTCCAAAATCAATCTCAGGTGTTGCTCATGCTCGGCCTTGGTCCGTGAGTAAATCAGAATATCATCTATAAACACAATCACAAACTTGTCCAAGTATGGTTTGCACACGCGGTTCATCAGATCCATGAACACAGCCGGCGCATTAGTTAGCCCGAAAGGCATCACTAAGAACTCATAATGGCCGTATCTAGTTCGGAAGGCTGTTTTCGGCACATCTTCCTCATGGACCCTAAGTTGGTGGTATCCTGACCGTAGATCTATCTTCGAATAATAACTGGATCCCTGCAACTGGTCAAATAAGTCGTCAATCCTCGGTAAGGGGTACCGATTCTTGACTGTCAGCTTGTTCAGCTCCCTGTAGTCAATACACATTCTGAACGAACCATCCTTCTTCTTAACAAACAGTACTGGAGCTCCCCAAGGTGAAAAGCTTGGGCGTATGAAACCCTTATCCAATAGTTCCTGTAACTGATTGGATAGCTCTTGCATCTCAGATGGAGCTAATCGATAAGGCGCTCGAGCTACTGGCGCAGCTCCTGGGACTAAATCAATACGAAACTCGACTTGTCGCGGCGGCGGTAATCCGGGTAAATCTTCAGGAAAAACTTCTGGAAATTCGCGCACTACTGGTAAGTCTTCAATTCTTCGCTCATCTCCTTTCTTCTCTACGACATGCGCCAGGAAGGCGTAGCACCCTTTCCTTAGGCACTTTCGCGCCTTTAGGCACGAAATCAGTTTCGTCGCAACTCCCCTTCTTTCCCCTTGAATTACCAAGGTTTCTCCGTTCAACAGTGGGATCCGAACCTGCTTCTCATGGCAAATAACTTCCGCGCGGTTCTCGACTAACCAATCCATACCTACCACAATGTCAAAACTTCCCAAGTCTATTGGCAACAAGTTAATATTGAACCCGTGACCTCCCATGACTATAACACATTGTTCAGTTCTTTCGTTCGCGCATAACTGCCTACCATTGGCTAGTTCTATAGTATAAGGCGTGTCTAGTCTACTGGTTGCTAGGCCTAGGGAGTCTTTAAACTCAGCGGATATAAAACTTAGGTCAGCGCCAGTATCAAATAAGACAGATGCAAAATGTCCGTTAAGCAAAAACGTACCGGTTACCACATTCGGCTCTTCTTTAGCTTCGCCTGCGCCGATCACAAAAGCTCTCCCGCGAGCTTGGTTCCCCTTTTGCGGGCAATCCCGACTAAAATGCCCTGGCTTCCCGCATGCGTAGCAGTTGTCGCTTGCTCCAGCTTCTCTGACACGGCAATTCATCGTCTTGTGCCCTGGTCTGCTACATTTGGCACATTCGATTCTTGCGCATTCACCCTCGTGGTGATACTTGCATTTGCTGCACCATGGGCGAGGCCCGCTGTATCCTTTTCTTGGTGGCTCCGCGGCCTGAATCGCGTAAACCCTTGCGCTTTCCTGCTTCTTGAACGGTGGTTGCTTGGAGTCGGACCCTCGGTGGTGAGAGTTCCATTTCCTCTTGGGATCAGAGGTTCGCTGCTCGATTCCGCGCGTAGTCAACATACCCGCACGGATCGTATCCCTTGTAAGGGTGATGGCCCGCGCTACCGCTTCATCAAAGGTTGGAGGCGCTGCGGCGTTGAGCGGAACCCTAACAACAGGAGGTAACCCAAAAATATACCTCTCGATCTTCTTTTCCTCCGTGTTTGCCATGTCTGGCACCAACTGGCAAAGTTCGTTGAACCGGTTGTTGTAGGCGTCGATATCCGTTCCTACCATGGTGTGGTTCCAGAATTCCTGTTGTAGACTCTGGATTTCTGCGCGAGAGCAGAACTTTCTCATCATCATCTCCTTCAGTTCCTCCCAGGTCTTGTGGAGAGCAACTTCTCGCCCCAATGTTTTCGTTTGAAGCTTCCACCAAGACGAAGCTGCCTCTTGGAACATGCAGGTCGCGTAAAGGACCTTCTGGTTCTCACTACATCCGCTAATGGAGAGAACTGTCTCCATCTTGTCAATCCAGTTGTAGAGCCCAATGGCCCCTTCGGTTCCCTTGAATGGCCAAGGCTTACAGGCCATGAATGTCTTATAGGAGCATCCTTTGTCCAAGGCTCCTGATTCGGGTTCTGGGGTCTCATTCTGACGACCCTGACTTGATTCGGCCTTGCTGGCCTCATGTGTTGCGATTGCTTGCGCGATTATTTCCGCGAGTTCCTCGGGTGTCATGGTAATTCCTTTGGCTTTAGTTGGAGGCATTCTCGCTTTAAAAGAGTGAAAATATATCAGACTTAGCGCATGTACTCTGAGCACATAATGTTATCATTATTTACTAGACAGTGTGACCCGTGTTCCTAAGTGTGTGTATAGTTTCTTTTGAAAATATTTTCTTTGAAAAATATTTCATGCGATTCCCCAACGGTTATAGTCTAGGTTAAAACTTCTTTTCCTAGTTCGCTATAACCAGTGCTCTGATACCAATCTGTCACACCCGGCCCTGAGCGGCGGAAACAGCCGGGCGCGCACGAGTGGGGATTGATAATTAAGCACGGGCCATTTCAAACATTCAAAGATTTTCATTGCGCATGAAAAGTTTAATACAAATACATTACATTGATTAAAAATTACATAAAAACATCCAAGTATAAAAACTGTTGAAGATTTCCACGCCATATCCCCTTGCGCGGCGGGAACAACCACGCGCATCGAAGGGATAGAACTAAAATCTTCCAAAAAGCTAGTTTTAGATGTTCAGCGTGAGGTGCTCTAAGTGTGACTCCATGCGCTACCTAGTTATCTCCTGAAAGACACGTAAAAACATTTGAATCAGTATAAACTGAGTGAGTTCACAAGTCTTAGTAACTTGATAAATCGTATTGCATCATAATCTTGATACAAATCATTCTGAAACATAATTCTGATAGCATCATTAAAACACATGCTTGGTAAAACATAGTTCTATCAACATATTCTGATAAAATCGTTCCGCGGGTTACGCGCGAACATTTCTGGGAACTGTGCTCATCTATGCAAAGTGGCGCTGCCACTACGAGCTAAAATAAGTAATACCGTCCCGCGGGTTACGCGCGAACGTTTCAGGAAAAATGTGCTCGTCCATGCAAAGTGGCGCTGCCACTACGAGCTAATCAATAATTCCGTCCCGCGGGTTACGCGCGGACGTTGTGCCGGAAAACAAGGCGCTCGTCCATGCAAAGAGGCGCGACCCCTACGAGCGGGCTCAAACCCATAGTACTGCCCCATGACCATACTAGGCACTCGTCCATGCAAAGAGGTGCGACCCCTACGAGTGGGTGGATCAAACCAGCAGTCCCTACCCTTAGAGTTCCAATGGTAAAGTGATCACTTACTCGAGTTCTAGCGCACATACATCGAAAACCTTAGATAACCGTTTGCATTGCTCATCATGAAACATAAACACAATCGCTTGCATAGCTTGTAAGTATACCATGATAAAACATTATTTAAGTACGTGTCCCTCGCCCCGAAAACAGTTTAAAAATAGTGAAAACAGTGAAAATAGGGGCTGTGAGACTCACCTGTGGTTCTTGTTAAGGGATTAATCGAGATTCGGGTTTTCTTGGTGTTGGCCCCGGAATCGAAGGTCTAGAATACGATTAAATAACAAGAAGTATATATATTAAGATCAAGAAATAGGAGAATATAAGGTTTGGAAAGTAGATCTCAAGTTTATAACCTCGGCTTACCTAGTAACTGGAACGGAATCGAAAATAACGGATGCTCGGGAGATGATTAGTGCAAGTTTGCAGTTCTTTGAAGTGTGTTTTGAGTGATAATTTAGGTTACATATTTATAGGCAAACTCAAGGGAACACAATCCCTTGCTTTAGGGGATTGTAATCTTTTCATATCTAGGTGTAATGATGATAAGGTATGGAAATTATTATTGTTTATTGTTTATTTAAAAGTGGAGGAGTGGACAAAAGATCTTGATTTGATTTGGACAGGACATGCAGGTCTGGGGTTGGTGAGAATAGGGTGGCTGACAGTTGACTTTTCATGTTACAGTGTGCTTTTTCAGGTACTTTTGTCAGTGTACAGTAAAAAGTGGAAAATCTCTGAAACACGCTACTGTTTCCTTTTGGGCGGGAGTAATCTCCTAATGTCTGGAGAATAGACTAAGTGTTCTGTGCGCATCACTTTGTGCGCATAGCTTTCTGCGTGAAGGACATTTCTTTGCTGCGGGTAGGTGCGTAACCTTCTCGCAGTTGGGGATATTGAGTTTCATTTGTAGATTCTCCAGGTGGTCTTGGTATTTCAACATAGTGATCAGTCATGTTGAAGTCAATTCCATCTTGGAGCTTCAGACAAACTAGCTCTCAATGTTCCCGCCATGCGGGGAGGTTAGTTCCCTTCCGCACGCGCATAAACGATTTAGGATGCACCCGCCTTAGCATCATGCGGGATGGTCAACCCATAGACCACATAACGTTAAGTTACATGAAACATAAAGCCAAAACATTCGCGCATGGCGCATATAACATATGCTCACGCTGGTTCTTAACATGGTGCGCTCGCGCAGGTTGCACATAACAAATGCACGCGCTGACTAACATGGCGCGCTCGCGCAGGGCGCACATAACAAATGCACGCGCTGACTAGCATGGCGCGCTCGCGCAGGGCGCACATAACAAATGCACGCGCTGACTAACATGGCGCGCTCGCGCAGGGCAAACATAACAAATGCCCGCGCTGGTTCTATATGGCGCGCATAATATTTACAATCACCTAATTATTAGGTTGATTACTTAGTTTAAGGGATTGGGAATTTACCGGGTGTCACAATGCCGCAACAACATGCTTGTGGGACACTCCACGAGAAGAGACACTTAGGGTATCAGAATATAGATAATCTTATTAACTCATATAAATTATATTATCGTAACATATGTAGGAACATGCGATAATGAGTATAATCAAATATAGTTACTATCGCATGTCATGAAATCTAAATCCAATGTCATAATATGAATTGAAATCCAACAAACAGTGAAGTGAATTGATAATCCAAAGACATGAGGAGCTCTAAAATTAAAATATAGCAAAAGACGTCCTTTATGTTTGCACAGGTTTTCAATTGACGTCCTTAGGCAAACTTAATGACAGAAAACATCCTTTATGTTGAGAAAACGTTGCACGGTTCGTCCTTTTCACTAACAAGGGTTAGTTTTTCTCGTTAAATCCAGTCATGTGCATCTCATGTGAGGGCAATTTTGTCTTTTTACCCCCTCAGGAGTTATTTGTATAATTGACTTGAAATTTTGGGCTTTAAATAAATAAAAGTTTTATTTTTCTTTTTAATCATCATCTTCTTCCCCAAGTATTCATAACTCACCATCTACACCACAACCAAACACTCATCATCATCATCATCGTCATCAGTTGAGTTGACGTTCATTATCTCTGATTTAGGCATAAGCTTCCCACTCTTGTTAGCCCACCTCCCAAACAAATCTTTATCATTAATCCCATACCTCCAACCCACAACGAATCACTCTCCAAGAAGCTATTACAAGCCGAAGACCAGCTCGAGCAGCTATACTCACGCTGAAAAGAGGACTCAAAGGCAAACGCGAGAGTCGTTGAGATTTTTGCCAGCCACCGGCATAGCTGGCAGCAGGAGGAGAAGTGGTTGCTCAGGCAAATCGATGATAACGTTGTAGAGATTGCCAATTTGATAGCTAAAGTTGAAGATATTGAAATTAGGGTTGATGGGTTACGGATTGAGGTTAATGAGAGAGATGAGTTGCTTAATTTCATGAGTAATCGATTACATGATGAGGGCGGTGATGGGGAATTTAGGGGTTCGGATAATAATAATAATAATAATAATAATAATAATAATAATAATAATGTGATTCGGGATTATTATGTGGAGAGAGGGGTTCATAATAATGTGGTGGATGATTATTTGGGGCCTGCTCATGATGGGCATAATAATTTGTTTAATCCGGCCGAGTTTCCGAGTTTCGCGGTTTCTAAGTTTTTGGCAGAAAGATCTAATTCATGGCAGGTATGAAATCTTGATTTGTGTAGCTTTATATGAATATATTAATTGACAATGATGATGATGGTGATGGGTGGTGGCTGGTGTTTGGTTGTGGTGTTGATGGTGGGTTATGAATATTTGGGGAAGAAGATGATGATTAAAAAGAAAAATACTTTTATTAATTTAAGTCAATTAGACAAATAATCCCTGAAGGGGTAAAAAGACTAAATTGTCCTCACATGAGATGCACATGACTGGATTTAACGAGAAAAAGTAACCCTCGTTAGTGAAAAGGACGAACCGTGCAACATTTTTTGAACATAAAGGATGTTTTATGCCATTAAGTTTGTCAAATGACGTCAATTGAAAAACCGTGCAAACATAAAGGACGTCTTTTGCCATTTTGTCTGTTATATATATATATATATATATATATATATATATATAGGGAGAGGATCATGAGAGAACTCTATTTTATGGAGAGAACTAGAGAACTAATAATGAAATATTTTTTAATTTAATTAAAAAATATATTTTTAAATTTTTTTTTCTTTCATCCTTCTTATATGTTGTTATTCTTCACAACAAAAAAATATAAAAATAAAAAAAAATAAAAAAAATAAAAAAATTAACGAGTAATGCATATATGCAATACACCGATTTTTTTTTATAATGCATATGTGCAATAGTATGCATTTTTATATTTTAAATAGTGTTGAATAGCATATATATAGTTGTTTGTATTGTATATTTGCAATAGTGTTATATTATATACAAAAATTAAAAAAAAATCGATATAGTGCATATGTGCATTAGTGTTGTATTACATATATGCGATAATGTGTTTTGCATACAATTATTAGTGTCGTATTTGCATATATTCAGTAGTGTGTATTGGATAATGCAATTGTGTTGTATTATATGCAATAAAACACTATTGTACATATGCAATAGGCATTAGTCCACATATGCACTACAGTACCACACCGAAAGGGTTTTTTTTTTTTTTTTTTTTTAGGAACAATATCACCTTATTAGAAGGAGGAAAGAAAAAGAAATCACAAAATATTTTTTTAAAAATAGTTAAAAATAATTCTTTAGTAGTTCTCTAGTTCTCTCTTTAAGAGGAGTTCTCTCTAGATCTCACCCCTATATATATATGTATATGTATATATATATATATATATATATATATATATAAGGGTGGGTTATAATAAAAAGAGATAGTTTCATAGAAAGAGTAAGAATAAATGTAAGCCTTTAGATTTATGATCTAGTGGTTGAGATTGGTAGTTTTTAAACTACCAAATAGTTTCCTAAGATCTAGGATTTAGGCTACATAGTTTCCTAACTCTAAATTTTATGTCATTCCCACTCTTCCTTCAAAACTATGTCTTTTTTATTTTAATCCTTATATATATACACATATATATATATATTTTAATGAGTTTATATTAACTGAATATAGCCCGCGCGTTGCGATATTGCGATAATGCATTAGTTACGTGGTATATCCTTAGTAAAGGTTGGTTCAGCCAAACTGTATGTGTATCTAGTAGGACGCAATGGGGATTTGGTTGATAGGGGGTGGGTCGTTATGGTACTGTTTTTGGGCGGGTACGCCCTTTTAAACTAAGCGCTAATAAATTAATATAGGAATTAACAATAACTTTCAATGGAGTTAAGTTGTGAAACGAAAAACTACATTAAGGGCCACAATCAGCAATTTGGAATTTGTATCGATTTTTTTTTGGCACAAGATCCTTAGTATCTTATTATTTAATAAAATCTGGCCATGTAAACAGAGTTAGCCGACTTTATATAGAAAAACATAGATAAAAAAACTGGATGGGTAAAAACGAAAGTTAAATAGATTGGTATGTAATTTTAAAACTCGGTGGCTCATGATTCTTTGCGTTTTTTCCTGAACCACTAAAGCAGAGTTGGGTGTTGTAGACGTTAAACGTATTATATGTAGTGCATGAAAGACTTTTAGACAACCGAAGAAAATGCCAACACAACCATTTGTTGGAGCTTTTAAACAACCTGGAAGCAATCAACCAAAAAAATTTAGAACCACCATATACTTGAGAGTTGAGATAGCTGTAAATAAAGTGCAGTTTACTCTATTTTTTACCTTTTAATGTAACAGGTATAAAAAACCTTGTAAATCTCTTCATATTTATGAGTCAACTAAACCTTTTTCATATAACATTCACCGGTCAAATATATAAAAAGCGGCAATTTTGACTTCTTTACTATCGATAACAGGTCGTACATGTTAAGTCGAATAAATAATTAGCCAATATAATGTAAAACCGGTAAAACATATCAATAGTGGGCTGCCATAATGAATTTTAATGATGTGACATACATCATTAAACTACAACGTTATAAGGTTTTTAAAGTAGAGGGTAAAAAGTGTTTTAGGTCAACCTAGCCCAACCCATTTTAACCCATTATCAGGTAGCATTGATATATTTTTGTCTTAAGGTCATTGACCAGGAAAAGCAAAAAGCTGTTAGAATTTCTAAATCTAATAGCTTTGAGCTGTTAAGAACCTGGTATAGCATAATATATATTAATACAATACAACTTATTTTTAACACAGCTTGTAATAATAAACACGTAACCGTACCCTGCCTGAGTGTTTCTGCGGGCCAAGTTGGTAAGATGGTCCGTTTGTGTTAGACATACTAATAAGATAATTTGATTTGTAGAGCAGCAATAGACGAACGGTAAAAGAAATTTTAAGTTGTTTCATCCCAAAAGATAAAACATATTAGTACAGTTGCATCATCCAAAATGATAAAAGTAGCATATATATGCGTTACAGTTAATTCGTTGAAAAAAAGAACGTAGGCATGTGTCAACAAATTACAACATCACATGCTGCTTCGTTTAAATGCGAAAAAAAAAGAAAGAAAAGTCCAAAAAAAAAATAATTAATGCTTTAATCTCTGGACAGTTTACTAAACCGAAATGAGACAGATTCACCATATACCTTTGTTGTCTCATAAAAAGGTTAATTTGAATGGGTGAGCAATGTCGTTTGGTGTAACCGTTGAGAACCTTTTCAGCGCCATCACTCGATGCCTCGCTGGATTCTTCAAAGAAGAGAAAGCAGTTAGTATAATTAAGAAGAGAAATCTAGTGTCGTAATTGCAGTCACCTTTTTATTAGCTTTTCAGATAAAAAGCTTTTAAGCTAACAGTAAGCTTTTAAAAGTCTAGGTGTTGTAATGAATCCTAGATTGTTAAATATGACAATTTACCTACACAATGAAAACGTATAGTGTTAGATTCGGAAGACAGTGAGTGAACTCAATTGTCCAAAGCTTCCTAAGCTTACAATGGATTGGTTTATAGATTTTGGTATCTAATCGATTAAATTCAGTTTCAAAAAAAACCCCTAACCATGTCCATAATATGTTACAATTTGAGCCAAAACTGAAATTTGATAACATATTAACATTACCTGTACAAAACTGGAGATAGAAAGAAGTCGCTCGTCTTGGTTATTTTGATTTGTAGCCTGATAATTAAGAAAGAATTACATGTAAATGACAAAATGCTAATGCAATTTGACAGACTTAGAAGGAAAACATCAAAACCTCCACCCATTCTCAAAGAAATGGACAAAGTGACGAAAAAAGTCATTGTTAAGAAATGGACAAAGCGACGAAAAAAGTCATTGTTAACCTGCCATCTCCGCAGCAGCAACATTTTTTTGGTTCCGGCTCCATTCTCAACGTCCATAACAACCAAAGCACCACCACCAAAGAACTATGAATGTACAAAGGGAAAGTACTAAAAGAAACAACTTATTCATCTTTATTCATTCTTACCATTAGGTGAGCTACTGAGCTAGCTAGTGTTGAACCATTAGCCGATTCAGCCAGTTTTGACCTGTTATGCTTGGCAACTACCTTTGAGCCGTTAACCAACCCAGGCAGATTTGACCCGTTAACCGAAGCGGACAGTTTGGACCCATTAACTGACCCAATAGCACATTACAAGTCCATTTTGCAGACCTAATCTGCCAAAAAATAACCATGTATTTGAAAACTAATTCTCCCTTTTAAATTAATAAAACCAATATGTTCACTAATGCATAGACACAATCTTTGCAATTCACATGGCATATCACATATGCAGATTAATGTATGGCCAATGTATATTAAAACCTAATGCACATATTATGATGGGTGAAAATGGTTGGTTAAACATGAACATGGTAGACAGGTATAATCTCAAAGAGATCCTTTTCAAAAGCTTTTTTAGTTGAAACCTAGTATCTTTCAAATGACAGTGAATTTAGAAATTTACTTAAGATATGAAGAGTATTATATTCTAATATATTGTTACAAATATATTAGAATAAACAGATATGCGACTACAGTCGGTTTTTTTATCGACTTTCGGTTACATCAATGTTTCAACTGTATTTTTGGTTGACATTAGTTTCTAACAATCGTAATAACTCTAATCAAAGTCCAGATTCTACTCTAATTATAAAATTACTAACAAGGCATAATCAATATCATTGTTTATAAAGGCAATTAGGCTAATAAAAACCACCCTCATGTAAAATAAATAAGTACCAGAACCAGATGAATTGAAAAAATTATGTACTGAGAACCCACCCAAAACTATATTTCTAATGGCATGAAAGAAATACAAAAAATGAAAGGGGTTTAGAAGAAACTGTGAATTGGGGAAGGCTTAAAGCCTGATGGATCGGACCATGGAGTCTTTAATTGATGAAACGGGAACTTTCATAGCCACTCTCAATGTGGATTTAGTAACTGATTAACAACCAAGAATGAATCATAATCCCAAAGAGAACAAGAAGAATTCAATTCCAAATCTAAACTTTTAAAAAGGAAAGTTAATAGAAAAAACCAAATCAAAATCAGGAACCAGTCATAGAGTGTCGATTTGTTTTCAAGAAATTTGGAGGAAGATAGCTTAAATTGGTTGTTGGAGGTCTCGACATGTATAACCCAATATGTGTCACTGTAACCTATGGCGAAGAGAAGTTGATCGGTAGGGTGAATTCATTGTAGGGCTTTAATTAGATTGATGAAGTCTTAAACAGATGGCTTGATGATTATATTGAATGATTGTATTGAATGTGCCGGATTGTGAACTTGGCCGAAAAAATCGCCGGAGATATTGAATGTTACGGCGTCTCATGTGAGAGAAACAAGGAACTTGAGGAGTTGCCTATACGTATTATAATGCAGCATAAGTGTATATATATACAGGGAATGTGAAGAGTTGCATATATATATAACCTTACCCATATATATATAAAGAGAGAGTTCAAATAAAAAGTTATAGTTTTATGAGAAGAATAAGAACCAATATAAATTTGACAAGTGGTGATTCGTAAAATTAAAATAAGAATATTTTAAATAAAATAACTGTTCCTATCTTCAAAGGCTTTAACAAATTGTGGGTTTTTTTAGTGTGTATTTCTTTTTCTTTTTTCTTAAACTATATAGTAATTAATCTTACAGTTTCAAAAAGCACTAACATCATAAATTTGATTTTGGACGGAGAGAGTGGTAAGTTTATAATAGTTTGATGGTTTTTAGGATAAGGTTTATGGTAACTGAAGAAACGTGTATTGACTTACTTGGTATACGATCTACGTTCCTCGGATATGAGTGTGCTATATCACCGATGGTTTTCCGAGATACGGGTTCTTCCCCCTACAAAACGAACAGCACCGTGAGCTTGCCCCTCAGAAAGGGACAGAGGGGTCCTCTTTGGGGTAACCCTCCGGTGTGAGAATAAGATATTGCAGGAGAAGATAAGAATGTGAAGATGAGTAAAGGATTCAGAATATATTTCTTGCCCTGCACCAACTGTGGAGGTGGTGTGGTATTTATAGTATTAGGGTTTCCAATGATTGGGCTCAGACCCAATTAGGGCATTTTTGGCCTACTCCTATTGCTTCGCGCCACGTGTACTTAGGACACCTGGTGCTTTTTCATTGATTATTCTCTGACCAAGGTATTTTACCTGACCCATGTGCCATCACGTGGTGGCACATGGGTTTTGCTGAGTTGTCCACCCTTCATTGGCAGCTGTCAACATCAGCACATTCTTTATTCCTTAAAAGATACCTTCTGGAAGGTTGTCTGATGAGTACAATCATGGTTGTCCTTATCCTGATTTGGATTAGACTATTGTCTCATTTGTTGTGTTGTCCTTTATGCGCCTATCCCGGGGATGCGCAAGGTCTTCTCTTTATTCTCACGCGCAGATGTTTCATCGCAGATGTGATATGCGTGAGCATGTGATATGCGCCACGCGCAGATGTGATATGCGTGAGCATATGTGACATGCGCCACGCGCAGATGTGATATGCGTGAGCATATGTGATGAGCGAGCATATGTGATATGCGTGAGCATATGTGATATGCGCCACGCGCATAGGTTTTGGCTTTGTGTCTTCGTGACATCCTGATTTCAAGCCTCTTGTCTATATCTTGTGGGTTGACCCGCCCCGCTCGATGTTAAGGCGGGTGCATACCCCTTCAAGCCCCCCCAGTCTAATGTGTGTCTTGTCTCGCGCGAGCGAGGTAAGATAGATATTAGACTTAATAGTTTGCTCTTTTAACAGGGTTTGTCTTTTCTTTTTCATTTCTCATATGTGCGCTGCGCGAAATTCTATCCCTTTGGTTGAAACGAATCGTCAATGCACGTGGTTGGTTGATGCTGACATGCATCAGAGATGGAGACGTTATGTGTCAGACCTTTCGCGTGCTCGAGGTGCTACAGTTGCCTTTCACGTCTCCTCATACAGTGTCAGGAACACGTGTCGCGCGTATGTTGGCCTACGCCTGCGCGTGGGGGCGCGTGAGCGTAGATCTGATTATTACTTGTTTCTCTTTCTCTCCCCTGGGCCTATAAAACCAAACCTTTTGAACGTTTTTTCTTCATCTCCATTGTCATTTTCAGAGCTTTTGCTTCTTCAATTTACATTCCGATTAAGAGCCTTTATCTTTGCTTCCAGATTTCCGTGTTTAAAGTAACCATATTGTTCGATTCGCAATTGTATGTCTGATAACCCAGACACCACAATTTCCCCTAGTAAAGGCCGTGTAAAATCAGTGGTTATGTCTACTTTGAAGAAGACCGGCAAGGGTAAACGGGTTGCCGAGGCCTCGTCGGATGAGGGAGGGAAGAACAAGGTGGTGAAGAGATGGGATGAGATTCCCTGCAAGTTGAAACAGTCTGACCTTGATAATCTCGTCGCCTCTCAGGGTTTTCTCCCTGAGTATGGCTGTCTGCTCCCGGCGACCGGGCAAACGGCGGCGGATCCTCCCGCCGGCTATATCTCTTTATACTCTCATTTTTTTCACCCACTGTAATCTTCGTCTTCCAATGACGAGGTTTATAGGTGCGCTCCTCCAGTTTTACGGGATTCATATATCTCAGGTTCATCCCTGCGGACTAGTGCGCATGACTCATTTTGAGTTCATGTGCAAAGCTCAGCGCGAGGAGCCCACCCCTCGGCGCTTTCAATATTTTTATAAGCCGAAAATCCAAGATTCTTGGTTCTCATTCACACCGCGCAGTCAGAAGGTTAAGTGCTGCACTGTTTCCTTCAAAAGCCTTCATGACTGGGCTGAAAAATTATTTTATATCAAGGCTGGTGTGATTCCCATCCGCATGACTACGCGCGATTACTTTCGCGCCCGCGGATGATGACGTTCTTAAGAATCCATCTGGCGCGTGGGTTAAGAAGTTATCTGCTGAACCATCCCCTGCCAGGAAAATTTGCGAGGAAGCGTTGGTGGGGGTTGGCATGAGCAAGAGGTGGATTGACAGCGGGACTGAGCCTGTCATCTATGTTGATGGCTCAGGTGGGTTGTTTGTTCATTGCATTAATCTTGCGCGAGTATAATTCGTTTTGCTGATATCACTTGTCTTGTTTTATGCAGAAAGCAAGGAATACATCCACGCCGCCTATGACGAGCATACGGAAGGTGGCTCTGTCGCGCTGCGCGCTGGGGAAGTTGCTTTCCCTGATCGCTTCGATGATATGTTCATCCCTGTCGATTTAGAATTTTGTTTTTACAGCGATGCGCCTGGTAAGCCTTTGTATTTGTGCTTAGGCCCTTAGAGTACCAAATTTGGTTTTAACATTTCTGTTGCGCGTATTGTAGATGCGCTCGCTAATTATGAGTTGGAGCTTGTGGAAGAGGAAGTGGAGGAGGAAGAAGCTGAAGCGCAAAAACTCAAGCGCAAGGCTAAAGACAAAACTGGCGCAGGGGCCAGTAAAAAACAGAAAAAAGATGATGCCTCTGTTGCCCAGAATCTTCCTCCTACTCAGGCGAAGGGACTTGAGAAAACCAAGGGTTTTACTTCCAAGTTTTCCTCGTCTTCTTTGCCTCAAGGTGTGGGCAGTCCTCCCGTCCAGATGAGGTATGGTGCCGCCACCTCGTCTCTGCGCGCGGCGGACAAGGGAAGCGGTGCTGTGCCTGCTGTTTCGTCTTCTCCAACAGGTATACTTTGTTTATTTTTTGTGGTTTTATGAGCGTTATTCTGATAGTCATTAATGAAGCTTTGTTCACTCAAATGTTTGTAGAGCCGGCAACGTTGGTGGCTCAACCTCAGGCGCAGCAAGGTGCCGAGGCTACGCCGAAGGTTGTTTTGAAGTCCCCTGTTTTACCCTCGAAAAGGGGGAAAATGGACTTCATGGCGATGTTTAATTCGCGGACTGCGGTGCGCCAAGGTATTTATTGCGCTTTGATTGTCTGATTTTTTCTTTTGGTTCAAGTCATGAATCATTTCTCCTTGTTGGTTTTTGAATAGGAATTATAGCTGGCACACAAGCTGCTGGTGGCACTGCTAGCGCTAGCGCCGTTAGTTCTGCTCCTGCTCCAACAAGTACTGAATCTCCTCTCATTGGGATCACTAAGGAGCAGGAGACTATTTTACGCGCTGATCTAACAGCGTCAAGACCTCCCTCACCTCCTCCTGCGCGCAGCCCTCCTCGTGAGACTATTTTTGATTTTTCCAAGTCGCAAGAGAAGAGACATGTTATAGAGGATGATGAGGAGGTTAATTTTGAAGCGTCTTGTCTATATCTTGTGGGTTGTGTCTTCGTGTCTTCGTGACATCCTGATTTCAAGCCTCTTGTCTATATCTTGTGAGTTGACCCGCCCCGCTTGATGTTAAGGCGGGTGCATACCCCTTCAGTAACCATAGTATTATGTTTAATTTAATAAGTATTCATTGTTTCATAGAAAAATTGATATATATTGTATCTGAAATAATTTATAGTTTTGTGATGAAGATTAAGTTCGGTTCCTCTTCCACATACTGGGAAATATTATATTTGAAATATATACACACACTATATAGTAGGGTTAATCATCACGATTTCAATTGAATTGATATATAACTGATGGCGGTTTGGTATATATTTAAAAACAATACATGGACCATATTACCCCTAAAGCAATTAAAACTATAAACAAAAATAAAATACTATTCAGTTATTTAGAAACTATAAATCTCAACTCGTTGAAGTCCAAATCCAAAGGTCTAGATTTATTCTTATACTTCTCACAAAACTATTGTTTTTTACAAAAACCTTACCCAATAGGGGAGGGTTATACTAAAAAGAAGTAGTTTCCTAGGAAGACTAGGAATAAATTATAGCCATTGGATCATGTTAATCAATGGTTGAGATTTAAAATTACTAAAAACCGACATAGTTTCCATAATTACTCTTTCACCACTATAACCGACATAGTTTCTTAGAATTCTTCTTTCATGATATGTTGTAATACATCAATCAATCAATCAATCAATCATACCCAGTAAAATCCTACCGACAGCAGAGCTATAGGTAGGGTCTGGGGAGGGTGGGATGTAGGCACACCGTACCTCTATCCAAAGGAATAAAGAGGTGGCTTCCAGAGAGACCCTCGGCTCTAAGAACATGTGTATGAAGCAAAAAAGGAAATCAAAGTTTAACAGTTATATAAAAAACTACTACTAATTATAATAATATTAATAAAAAGGTCACAGTTTAACCGCAATATAAAAGCTAATAATAATAATAATAATAAAATATGTAAGGGAAATACCACTTGTCAAAAATCTATTGGTTCTTACCATTCTTAGGAAATTCTTTCTTTTTATTTGAACCTTTTTCTATATAGGGGAGGGTTAACTTAAAAACAAGTAGTTTCCTAGGAAGACTAAGAATAAATCATAGCCATTGGATCATATCAATCAATGGTTGAGATTTAAAATTACCAAAAACCGTCATTGTTTCCTAGAATTACTATTTCATCATTATAACCGACATAGTTTCCTAGAATTATTCTTTCACTATAGGTTTTAATGCCAAATGTAAAAATTCTATTGGTTCTTACCATTCCTAGGAAACTACTTCTTTTTATTTGAACCCTTTATATATATATATATATATATATATATATATATATATATTTTAATGAGTTTATATTAATTGAATATGAAAGCAATGAAGAGTAGGGGTAAGGGATCCGTTCCTTTAACATTCCAAAGTGATACTAACTTGTTTATAAATGTTCAAAACTATCTACATAAAAGTTACATTTGATTTAAAAAAGTATATTTGAAGTTTCACCGGTTTTGTTTCAGATTTAAGTAGTTAATTTTGGATAAACATACTAATATATATGTTACTAATTCATTTTTAAAGACCCTCTTGTCAACAGTTCTTTAACTACATAGTATTTAATAACCATATATTTTATTGCATGTGTTTTGAATGAAAATATCTTAAAAAGAATTTTATAAATTTGCAAAATGAAATTTACGATTATCCAAACAATAAGTGTATATTATATTGTTATTTATTGAAATTGAACGAAATATAAGTTTACGTCAAGAGGGGAAGGGGCACCCATATGGGTAGGGTGTATGGCTTACAAACTATATGGCAACACCACCCCATCCCATGTGGGTAAGGTGCATGACTTCATTTCATGGCAAAGGTTTGCCACACAACATTGATTCATTATTGGCCATTAAAAATTAAAATGAATTAATGAAGTTATAGGGTACTTGTGGGTATGTGCTGCATGTAAGTTTGTGGTTTTTGGGTAGCTAATGGTAGAAATGAGGTGGCATTACATCATTGACCAATACATGGGTAATACCCATGAGTGCCCCTTCCCCTCTTATACTCTTTGTATTTCTATTTATTGTTATTTCTTCTATTAAATACTATTAAAAATATGGTTCATATCTTCAAACCGGTAATATAAAGGTATGTATTTTCAATAAATTAATTTAATAACTAGACCATGGTAGATTATTAGCTAAGAAATGTGGTTTATATCTACTTATAGCTTATAATTGATTTATAGATCTAAAAGTATATGAAGGTGTAGGAAATGAGTATCGAACACTTCATCATGAGTTCAGGGGGTTTTGTAATTAGTCAACCCATCTAAACTCAATATTATTCATAAGATGATATAAGAAAATAATTTATAAACCTTGTTCAACACTTCACCGGAAAAGGAGTACTTCATCGTTGGAGCACGTCGCCGGTAATTTGTTTTGAGTTTGTGAGGTTTCTAAACGTAACAAAGTGACCGAATATTACTAACAAGGTTAAAATTGGTAAAAACATAGGAAGGGGTTTACCTTACGTTTAAGTTTAACAACCGGTGGTGATAAAAAGGAAGTTTGTCGGTTCCGTTGTGATGTCGCGTGGTGGTTTATAGGTGGTGGGGGTTGTCTATAGAGTGAAGATGGTGGATCAAGGGTATTGTTTTGCAGTTTAGGTTCATACTGGTTTGCCAGAAACATGAGCCTTCGTCGAAATCTATAGTCGGAAGTTGTGATTGTATGAATTTTTAATGTTTTTGCGACATGTATTTTTAATCGGTTTTCTTTGAAACGAAGGTAAGAATATGTATAGAAGATATCCACGTTCACAAGATATCACCCTCACTAAACAAACTTCTTTTTACTACTATTATATATATATATATATATATAAACTTAGAATTTGAAATTTACTAACTTATATGGCAGATATCTTGGAGGTTACTTATTTGTTTATTATTATTATTATATAAAACTTTAAAATTCTGGTTATTTCATGTTGTCTGCCCAATCGGTTACAGCTGTTGTCGTCTTCCATCACCTGTTTTTCACTCGTATCTGAGACTTTTCGATTGCACTCACACAGTTTCTCTAGATGCTGGTCTTGGTCCTGGTAAGTTTCATTAATATTGCAATCGATTAAATTAGTTGGTTTTATGATTGGATTTTATTGTGTACTCCGAGTTTGATCCCTCAGATAATGCTAGAGATTCTGAGAATGGCTCTTTCTGTAAGATGTTAACGCATATGGAAGGGGTATTGCTTCTGAATTTGATTTTACTTATTTGTTAGGCACTACGTGAAAATTGACCTTCAGCCACATGAAAAAAGTGTGGCCATAGGTCTTTAGTCACACACATTTTGTTCAGGTCATATGTGGTCAAAGGTCGCGACACCGTGGGTATGATATGGCCACACACAGTTTTTAGTGGCCTTATGTGGTAATAAGTGTGGCTAAAGGGTACAGGCATTAGTTGCTGGCCATCAAGAAGCCTCTCCAATAAGTGTGGCTAAATGGCAGAAAATGGCCACATGACTGTTTACTATGAGTGACCATTGCACATATAGAGCCACATGAATTAATGTTTCAGCCACATGAATTTTATAATAATGTGGCCAATAGGGTTGTGTTAAGCTTGCATTGTGACTTATACCGTTTGGATATAACAAAGAAATGACCACTTAAATTTAATAATAGAGCGTCTAATTATATGATATAGACACTGGATATTACATTAAAAGTGGCTAAATATGTTTACTTGCCACTCAAACACTCCATTGTAGATTATAGTGTGGCTATTGTCTTACCATTTGTCACACATAATGCTTTTCTTAATTTAAAGTGTGGCTATTGTCAAACTTTTCGTTACGCATAGTGAGGTATTGTGTGGCTAATCATATCATATAGACACTAGCGGTTATTGTCAATGTGGCTAAAAATGTGAACTTGCTAGTCAAAAACTCTTTTGTAATTTGTGGTGTGGCCATTGTCTTATCGTTTGTCACACATAATGCTATTCGTAATTTAAAGTGTGGCTATTGTCAAACTTTTCGTCACACATAGTGAGGTACTGTGTCGCTAATCATATCTTATAGACACTGAAGTTTATTGTCAATGTGGCTAAAAATGTGAACTTGCCAGTCAAACACTCTTTTGTAGTTTGTGGTGTGGCTATTGTCTTACCGTTTGTCACACATAATGCTTTTCCTAATTTAAAGTGTGGCTAATGTCAAACTTTTCTTCACACATAGTGATGTATTGTGTGGCCAATCATATCATATAGACACTGGAGGTTATTGTCAATGTGGCTAAAAATGTAACTAAACACATTAGCGTAAATTCAAAACATGTTTTTTCATAAGTTTAACAAACCCAACAACATAAATTCAAAACAGGTTTACATTACCAAACATTCACTAATAAGTTATAAATTCAAAATATTTGAAACTACTACTAATTACTACCGACCTCAAACTTTCTCATAAGCTCATCAGATTGATTTTGCCTCCTTTCTTCATTTTCCTTACGTTCTTTTTCTATTTGTTCCATTCTTTGCTCATTTTTGCAACTCGTTTCTTGACTTCCTTTCATTTTCTAGTTCTTTTTCCATTTCGGCTCTAACTTTTTGAACCTAAAATTGTTAAAAATATTAGCATCATAACTAATAAAGGGTTAATGTAAGGAGAAACCTCAAAGCCAAGTAGGGGTGTTCACGGTCCGGTTTTCGCGGTTTTTCGTCAAACTATAAACCAAACCGTTGGTAACGATTTTAATTTATGTAAACCAAAACCAAACCGTATAACTTTTAAACCGAACCAAACCAAACCGTTAATAACGGTTTGGTTCCGGTTTGGTTTCATGGACCTGAACACGAACCAACCCGTTTATATATTACACCCACAAAATCAGTATGTAATTTTCATTTAAATTTTTAGTTATAAACCGAACCAATCCGTTTATGAGTATACCACATGTATATTAAATTATAGTGTTAGCAGTTTTTTATGTTACCACATGTATATGAAATATGAAACGGTCTATTTCATTAGCTCGCCCCTGGTTGATATGTTATACCTAATTATATAACAAAACGAAAAATGATAAAGATAACTTACAAATGTTCTGACTTTTCCGTACAAAAATAAAATCCAACAAGACTATTAATGTTGAGCTCGCCCACCCAATACTTTTTCTTGCTTTCTTTGCTTAGGTGGGTATCTAAGAATACTTCAATCCACTTAACTTTTCGACCATGTTCTTTTTCCTAATAAGAAGTAACGTAATAAACGTTAAAGCACAAACAATTATAATTTTTGACCTAATTTTTTAAGATTGAATTTACAAATAAAAGTAGCTTACCAAGCGGATACGATGCTCATCAAAACCTATTGAACCGCCCGTATGCTAAAATATACTTTCATCATTACCCTCTTTCGTGCGGTTGTCTCTCCCGCTCGCGGATTTCTTTAGCCATTTTTCTGTGTTCCAACCCTATAAAGAGAGAAAAATATATGATACATATATAGAGAAATATATAAAAATAAAAAGTTGAATCGACGCATAGCACAACGACCTTCACGCATAATCACATTAGACAACTGTACTAAAAAGTCCTAACATGTATTCACACATCGTATCATGGCAAACCAACCAAACATTTATCATACAACTTAACTTATGATTACTTAGTTCACGAGACAGATTATAACATGTACAAACTGATTTTATTCACTATAAAAAGATGCAGTATAAATTCTACAAAATTTACCAAAGTAGAATATTTGAATTAGGTTTCTCAAACAATTTTTATTATATTTTTCTCATGCATACAAAACTCACAATAATTCAAGCATTAAAGATATGTACCAACAATTCAGCAGATTGCACAACAAACACTTTTTTAATGGTTCTATCAACTCATTAATCCAAATTGTGCAAGACCAATTGGGTTGTCTTCAAAGCTCATAATACTAATTTTCAGAACTGGAACCAACCCGTTTGGTTTTGTCATTAGGGAGTTATGGTGTCGGAAAGACAGACCAGAATATAACTCCCCAAATCAGCTTTGACCAGTGTTTTTGTAAAATTATAAAAACTATTCAAAACTCGTCCAAAAATTACAAACTTTACCTTTCTGGAAACTAGACTCATAGTACTATATCATAGAATCAACAATCGTTCAATAATCATCGTTTAACATCAAGTTACATACCAATAAATAAACAAAAACGAATCTGTCAGCAACGAAAGAAGATTTACTAAGCTTCAATTACAAGTGAAATACATACCTTTTTAGCGATAAAAGAAGATGTAAACAAGAAATAACACTTAAAATTGAAAATCCCCAAACTTGGTTCTTAGGGTTCTTCACACTCAACACGAATCCGGCAAAAATCGAGATAGAATTGATGGAACCCGACACCATACGTGAATTCCTCTCGCAAAAATAATAAGATTAGAGCTCGGAATCAAATGATTTGGTTAAAAATTGAGTGAGTTAGAGAATTAAAGATGAAAGATGGTTGGTGTAGAGAGATGAAGAAGAAGAAGAATAAGAAGTAATGAAGAGATATAAAAAAAAGTAGGTTAATTTGAAATTAGATTTAAGAATGAGAGGGTAATTCAAAATTTTTTAAAGAAAAGAGGGGGTAAATTTAATTTGAAATTTTGAGGGAAGTAAAATTAATAAGAAATAAATAGAATTAAATATTTTTATTTTTAATTAAAATAAAGAGTTGTTAGTGTGTGTGTGTGTGTATATATATATATATCAACTAATTAAACCTTAAATAATATAACAAATTGTATTTTAAATATAAAAACATATAAAATAAATACAAGTGATATTTATAGTTGCTATAAAAGAGTTGAATAAGAGTGTAATAATCAGTGTTAACGCCCAATAATAAACCATACGCTTATTAGTGGGTCATACTAGTTCTTGATCGGTGTTAGTGTCTCATTATAGCGTCTATCATGTCACAGTTGCTCTAAAAGAGTTGTATAGGAGTGTCATTAGTCATGGTTAGGTGTTAGCGCCCGAAACACACCATACTTTCGTCAATAGGCCTTATTTGGCTATCATTAGTCATAGACTCATAGTTAGATATTAGTGTCCCTTGGTTACGTCATAGTTGCTTTAAGAAGTTTGTATATGACTATCATTAGTCATACTTAGATGTTAACGCCCAAAACATGTCATACATTCATCAGTGGGCCTTGAATGGTACTAGTGGCCATTATAGCATCTATCATGTCCCCGTTTCTACAAGAGGGTTGTATTTGAGTGTAGTGAGCCATAGGCATAGTTGGTCGTCATACTTTGCATTAATGGGCCGTATTGGGCCTTGATTGTTGTTAGTGACCCATTGTAGTCTCTATCATATCATAGTTGCTCTAAAAGGGTTGAATATGAGTTTAGTGAGTATAACTTGGTTAACGCCCAACAAAATGTCTTACTTTCATCAATGGGCCTTATTGGACCTTAACTGGTGTTTGTGGCCCATTATAGCCTTTATCACATCATAGTTGCTCTAAGAAGGTTGTATATGAATGTCATTAGTCATAGTTAGATGTTAATTGCCGATAACATGTGATACTTTCATCATAGGTCTTATTGGGCCTTATTGGTGTTAGTGGCCCATTATAGCCTTTTTCATGACATTGTCGTTCTAATGGGTCATATTAGAGCTTGAAATCTCTTAGTGGTCTATTATGGCATGTGATATGTAACATTAGATATTTAAGGGTTATATCGTGTTATAGGGAGTCATATTAGACCATATACACGAAAACAACTCATACATGTCCTAATGGATCATATTGGGCCTTGAAATCTCTAATGGCCCATTATGCATATAATTTTAAATTGTGTCTTAAGAGGTACAACTCGCATAACCCGTCAATATACATTAAACATAGGGGTGGCAAATGGGTTGGGTTGGGTCAAAACGGGTTATGGGTCGGAACGGGTTATGGGTCGAAACGGGTTAATTAAAAAAAGGGGTTGTTATGGTTCGGTTCGGAATGGATCAGGGTCAAAAGGTTCGGGTCATAACGGGTTCGGGTCAAAATTGGTCAAGGTCGGAATGGGTCAAAACGGGTTTCGGGTCGATTTTTTTGAACAAGGATAACGGATGAAATATTTTTGTCTTTTTTACTTTTTCCGTTTTTTATTTATAATTTGACTTATGATTTTTTAATTATTATTTTTGAATATTTTTTTTAAATTGTGTCTTAAGAGGTACAACTCGCCTAACCCGTCAATATACATTAAACATAGGGGTGGCAAATGGGTTGGGTTGGGTCGAAATGGGTTATGCGTCGGAATGGGTCAGGGTCGAAACAGGTCAGGGTCGGAACAACTCAATTAAAAAAAATCGTTGGTGATAATAAGTAATGTCAACAGTACCAAAAGTCCTAACATATATCCACACATCACGTATAATATCCGAACATCACGTATAATATCCGTAGGAACTTGTCTTTTAATCAAAGATAGTACATATTTTAAAACTTATTCATGATTTATTATCAATATTAGAAACTTGCACTTTAAATATTATATTATATATAAATAAGATATTAAACCCGGAGTAACATTAGTCAAAATATTAAGCCAATCCATGTCCAGCGTAGTCTATGCTGCCTACCGTTATGCAACTCCAAAGATTCAATTTATTATGTATCTTAACTCGCCCGATTGATCATAAGCTTCGCGTACCTGTTTCTAATCAGCATGACTATAACCCATCAACATAATTACAACCCATTTAAATTAATATTAATGCTATTTCACGTCTCAACTAAAATTTAACTTTAGAAACGGTTACAACTTTTCAACCCGTCTAAACAACTTAACGAATCATTTCTCTAATTAAATCATGCTGCTAATTTAATATTCACCAACGAGTCAAATCTTCATCTAGGTACTATATTATTATTATAATCGACAAGCTGGTCTGAAACCCAAATCAAACCGTACTACACAATGCTAGTACTATTTATATTCTAGACACGAGTAATTCCCCCTTAGACATTTTGTAGGGTAAACTTCAAACTATAACGAGTTAAAACAACCAGTACGCACTAAGTATAGTCAAAATAATCAACTTGCAATTAATGGGTCAAGGCGGCCCGTATCCATTTGATATTCATAATAAATCAAAACATACTAATAAGACTTGTAACTTCTTAAAATAGATGTAAGATAAACTTACCTTTGTTCGTAGGAGTTTGATTAAACTTCGTCCATTTGACTCGTTGGCTTCCAAGCTTCAACATACCTAGCTTGTTAAAGTCAACTTTCAAAAAGTTAGAATACATAATGTGGACACTCGACATTAGTATTCTTTATATTTTCATACCACTCTCATTCATACCGAATAATTAACAAGCCAAGAATCATCAATGTGTTCATCAAGTTATCAGTTAAACATTTTCAAGTCATTTATCCACTTCCCTCATTTTAATGGTTAACTCAGTACATATATGACTAGGCTCTACTTAGCAACTTCATACATTATGGAATTAATTTACATTAAAGCAGTTATGTCATAATCTCTTCTAAACAAGTGCGCACACCATTTATTATTATGAAAAAAAAATATTTTCAGTTTTGCACCTTTTGTGCAGCACCTATTCATCTCAACTTTTGACTAGTTAAAAGTCAGAACTAACTTAATATGCTCAAAAGTAAAATGTAGTAAACTCACAGTGGTTTTCAAGCATATAAAGTTCACCTTTATCGGAGCTACGGTTTATTATATGTGATTTTTAGCAAAACAGGTCAGCAACCTATTTTCCGTCAAAACAGTATGCTGAATCTGCTGTATTGCTCTAGAAACTAACTGTTTTGAACAATATTTCATCCGAAAAAGCTTTTCATGTTCACATATAAAACGTAGTAGACTCAAGGAGCTTTTCAAAAATATAAAATACATCTTTCTCGGATTTTTATACTATTTTATATGATTATTCAAAGAACAGGACAGCAACATAATTTAACTTCAAACAGCAGACTGTCATCATTTTAATCTACTATTTTGATCCGTTTTAAGTCTAAATTAGCTTATCATGTTCAAAAATGAAACCTAGTACATCAAAAGAGGTTTTCAAGCATGTATTATACACATTCACCCGATTTTTCTATAATTTTATACGAACTTTATTGACAGTAGTAATATGAATTTCACATCTTAACAACTCTTTTAATTCCTTGTTGGTTGAGACATTTTCACAAACACCTTGTGTGCATTCATTTGAAATCATTACTTTAAATCTCTACGCACGATCTGAAATGCCTATTTGCTCACACATTTTAACAATGACCTCTTATGTTTGATGCATTACAACAATCAACCTATGTGTACATATTATAATCATATAACCACATCCATAAAAGATCTCTAATTTATCAACTGTGTTCATCAAATATGGTATACTCTTGAACACAGTTTGACACTACTATGATAGAATCAACAATTATAACTAGTAATAGATCACATAATCAATATTATCACTATCAGTTCATCAATAATCACATAAAACACGTACTAGATCATCATGCATGAAATGTAGATAACAAAGCCCCAACTTTAGGGTTAGAAACACTTACCCAATAATCGATCTACTAGACGATGATTATGTATTTCTAATGCTCGATTTGATAATCGATTTGAGAAGTGAAATCATCTGTTCTCCTTCTTGCTCGTTCTCTTCTTCTTGCTTGTTTTCTTCTTCTGTCCACACACACATCGAGAACATCCAAAAATATACATCACCCACCCTTTTGTTTTATTTCCTCTTTGACCCCTCTTTGGTTTAAAATCCATATTTATAAAAATCTTGAAATTTGGGATGTTACATAATCGTTGTTTAACATCAAGTTACAGACTAATCAATAAACGAGAACGAATTTGTCAACCAACTAATCTCAACAAAACTCAAACCCTAACATTTTTTTGACATCTCTAAGGTTCTAATTAATCATGTTGAAAATCCCCGTTAGATTTGATCGCAGGATGGTTGATGAAGTTTGGAGCAAGAATCAAAGTGATGAAGAAGAGTAATGAGCTTCAATCGATGTTTATAGATTTGGTTTGTAATTGGGAGGAGGTGAAGGTGATGGTACTTAGGAAAAATAAAGCGTTTTAGCCATATAAAACTAAACTACTCTTTGGTCACACAACCTTGTATAAGTGGCCATATATTTTAAGCGTTATAGCCACATTACTAATAAATACAATGGTTGTTCGTCATATTTCGCCACATTATTAAAAATGTGGCTAACAAATGTGACATTAGACCACACAACGTAATATAAGTGGCTATATCTTTTACCTTTTAGACACATCTCTAATCAATACAGTAGCCGTTCGTCACATTTGGCCACACTATTAAAACATGTGGCTAGTTAAATGTCATAGTTTGTGGCTAATGCATGTGTTTTTGGTCACATGTATCAAAGATCAAACAAACTATGACTGTAGGTCACATTTCGCCACACGTTTTTATAATGTGGCTAGATTTTGTCACAGTTTTTTCAAAGTGTGGCGAAAAGTACCTAAGTAGGTATAGAATGGTCACATGAAGAATAACATGTGTGGCCAAAACATTCTGGAAGGTTTTCAAACATTGTCAAAGACCTTTTAGCCACACATTTAAGCCGAAGTGTGGCAAATCGCCCAGACCACATGTGTGGCTAAAAGTCGATATTCACGTAGTGAGGTCTAGGGGATTTGATTATCTTGTGCTCTTGATTTCAGCTTATCTGTTAGTTCCTTTATTTTATGCTAAAGAGACTGAACTTAAGAGTGTGATTTAGGGATGCTAAATTGAGAGATTAGGAACTGTAATGTACTATGCAACATCAACAAATTTTAAAAGCTTGTAGATGCATATGTTTGACTTTTTTTCTTGATCCTGTAGGTTCCCAGCCGGATCTACACGGAAGTATCTCGTAACACGAGGGTGCGGAATCCCCACGTATACGATACGAGTGTCGAGACGATTAATACGTTGAATATAAGTAAACTCACGAGAATATAAGATAATACTCGATATATTGTGAGAACAAACATGTGACTCAAAGAATCACAAAACCAATCGTAAAAACCTAACCCAAAATGCTGAAGTTATTAGTTTATATAAGTCGACAACTTCGCCTAACATACTAGGCGAAGTTGTCATAACTTCGCTGACCTTCAAGTTCGCTTAAAACATGGCGAACATATAAGAAACAATATTCAACATAAAACAAACAATCTAAATGATTACAGACACGAATAAACACGAGATACTGAACTACTGACATCATGCACCAACAAACTCCCCCTTGGCAGTAGCTTCATATCTCTATCTTCTTTCTCGTGTCTGTAATCCAAAAATCTCGTACCACTCGTATTCAAGCATGAACGTCCTGTCTTACACAGACAGAGACCATACACTCTCAGGATCTCCTGTTCATCCTCATCTTAGCTTCATCCTTCCACGCAGGAATGTAGAAAATCTTCTTATCATTGAGTACCTGCATGGGATCATACACTCTCAGGATCTCCTGTTCATCCTCATCTTCCATAACAGCTTCAGCAGTCTGGCAATCAACGTACCACCACTTGAGATCCTTCAACACATCCTTGGGCATCATCTTCATCGGAACCTCTTTCAAGCACCGAATCGGCTTGTATTTCATCACCATCCAAGGCTTACCGTCAGCCCTCATTCCTCTTTCCTTGTCTTCGACTAACTTTCCTTTTTGTGGTTTCAACAACTCAAACTTTTTCTCTTTCACGCTTTCTTTCCACACAATCCTTCCAACCCATCTTCCAAAGTTGTCATCACTTCGATTAATCAATCTCAAATGTGCCAAATCTTTCACCTCACACTCAGGCAAGGTGTTAAGCGATCTCAAAGCCTTCTTAAAATACTGAATCCCATCATAACGCTTTATCACAAACAACTTCAACTGTTCGTCATACAACCAGCAAATGATACCTTTCTTTGACTCAGCGTAGCCCTTGATATTGAAACTCTTCTTAAACATTGTTGGTACCGCAGGCTTCTTTGTTTTGAAGAACCACTGAACATAGCCTTCTTTCCATCTCGGTTGTTCTTCCCACTCAGACTCATCTGGCACACTTTTATCTTGACTCAGGTTCACCTTATCAATACTCGGAATATCATGCTCTACACCATCATCAACTATCTCCCCTTCTTCCAACTCACTATCAATCTCTATCTGTTCCCCAATTTTTCCAATCTCATCAGCCGTCAACACATCATCAACTAACTCATCATCATCATTTCCCAACACACATTTATCGTCTACAACCACCACTGTGTCACCACCCGTACTGCTTGATGGACCAGCAGACTCTCCCCTGAGATGTGGAAGTCCCAAGATTCTGTTCAGTTCTTGGCAACTCACCACCTGCATCTTTCGACGCATTGGGATCATCGTCTTTATCTTGCCTCTTCTTAGTTCTCAATTCATCACCCTTGCAGCTCGTCTCCCCCCTGAGATGCTAAGAACTGTTTAAGAGCATCAAATAGTTTACCGTGTTCAACAAGGAGTGATGATTGTATCTGATTTTCTGCCACCAGTCGCTGAATAGCTTGTGTCTGGATGAGGTTGATTCGTGATTGTTTAGCAACTACCCGTTCCAGAGCCGCAATCCCTTCAGTGTCAGACAGAGTAGAATCAAAATCGAACCGCCATGTGAGAAATATCTTGAGCATACGGCGGTGGAATTCCAAACTTTCTGGAATATCAGAGGTAGGCTGAAAAGTAACCGTGAGTGGTATGGAGAAAGGCAACCCCATAGTAGCAACCAACGTCGACTCAACAAATCTAGCAACAACCTCCGATGGAGTAAGAGTAGGAGGTGGCAAGGAAACTATCTCCGGTGCTGTAAACTGAAACGTGGTTGGAGGAGTACCAAATGATGACGACGTGGTCACCAAAGGAACACTTATGGTTATCGACGGTGTGACAGTAGAAGCAGGTAACATAGTCATACCGGACAACGATGGTGGGGAAAAACGAACAACCCTTGAACTTTCACCAACTCTAGAACTTTCACTAACCCTTTCCTTCTTTGATCGTCGTACCAGACGATATAGATCCTCCTCATAGTCTGACTCACTGTCATCTGAGTCTTTCTTTCGCTTTCCATGAATCCTTTCTTGTCTGGCAAGGATTTGTTGTGCTTCAACGATATCGTCAGTAGAGGAGTCAGAGTCAATTCTCTCAGAATCGGCCACAGATGTAGCGACCATGGAAACATTTACACCAGACGCCTCAGCTACAGAGGCTTGAACTTCAGCAGCTGGATCAACCCGTTCCATGTCAAAGAACCCTTGCCCTCCATAGGCAACTTCAAGATCAACCTGTTCCTCTGGAGCTGCAACAGGATCAGCAGGCTGTGCTTGCTGTACCACTAGTGGTTGTTGAACCACAGGAGGTAGTTGAGGGAAATTAGCCTGTTACGGTGCCGGATCAAGAAATTCATCTCCCGGAGGAGCAACATAAGCAGGATTCACTAAGTAACCAAACAGGGCCGTGTGCCTCGGACGTAACGCTTCCCTGCTACGTGCACTCGAAGATTTACATTGAGCAAAAATTCTCTTGGAAACACTTTCTACATAGGAAATGGGGCGCCGTTGTGGCAGATTTGGAGCTACATGATTGAGTGTCATCTGTAAGAATCTCAGATACATCAAAAACCTTTCCCAAGCCACTGCACGTCTCTGACGATCAATCTCATAAAAATATCATCTGGCTGAAACTATAGGGCTTGTTGTAGGTTAAAGCAGTCATAGCCGATTGCATCGTCGCACCCATACCATCTGTACCAGCTTTACGACCAGACATTCACACTATCATCACGTGCATCAAAAACCTCCACCGATCTAACAAAAACCCCTTCCTTCTCTGAGAGTCTGCCAACGGTCCTGAATACCCCATACGAACGAATGCACCATTACGGAAAGTGGCTGAAAATTCATTAGGATCGTTAGTAGTCTCAACCCCAAACTGTAAAGCTACCCTTATTTGATCGGCCGAGAACTGTACCACTTGATTATTAACAGTGGCAAGCATAACCGGAGGCTCAATCCTACAGTCATATTCAACGGTTCTCCAAAAGTCTTCAATATTTGGGAGTGAAATGGGAAGAGTAGTAGTGATGGCATGAAAAATACATGAGCGAACGAGAAATGAAATGATCTCACGATAATCGTCTATTCCACGAGCATCCGGATCCAAGTGATATACATGTTGTGACTCGGAAAAAACTGTCTGTTATTATCTCCACCTTCATCACCACCAGCGCCACCAGCATCTGCCACAACAGCCATATCTGCAAAACAAACGAGCCAAGTCAGATCTTCGCATCAACAGGCTACAACTTCGCCATGCATGGTACAGGCGAAGTTATAGCTTCAGCGATGTTAATTGACTGGCGAAGTTACTTTAACTTCGCCAAGAACCTTAACTTCGCCATATACAGCGGCGCAAGATTTACACCCAATTATTGCAACGAATGGCCGATCAGATAGTAGAAATAGGACAAAGGTAAAGCGATTAAGGAATAAAGTAGCTTAATATCACCAAAAATTGCATTCAAATCGGACCGACATTGTAGGAAGGGTTTGGTACAAGAAGAAGATCATAAACGATAATTTAGAAACCGATTAATCTCATACAATAATGATTATGTATTTCTTCGATCGGACCAACCTGTTTTATGGAACAAAATTGACAAACGAGAGGTTCGATTCAACTAGCAACTTCGCCGAGGGTTTAGAAGTTTAAAGGTTTGACAAAATTTGACCAAGATCCCTATTATATAGTTTTCAGAAAACCCAGGAGGCGAAGTTAGTTTAACTTCGCCGCACATGTAAGTTCGCCTGTCTTCCAACTTCGCCCATCTGTTAAGTTCGCCCATTATTTAACTTAAAACAACTTTGTTCAAAGTTGACCAATGGTCAACTTCGCCTTTAACTTCGCCCAAAAAGATTAAAACTTAACGATCAAAGAACCAAGTAACCAAAAGTTTAAAAGTTTAAACTATAATGCGAAAGACATAACAAAAATTTGAATAAAAGAATAAACGGGATCAAATTTCAGTCTTGAAGAAAACCTGCATGTTTTAGAAAAGATCCGAACAGGAATCATACTACTTAAGAGGCTGTCACTCAGATCCATGTTCAGCGGTATTACGACATAGAGAAACAGGTTGTAGGCAGGTATAAAACTTTCTATGGTTTTCATTGCTTCTGTGATACGTATTAGGTTTAATTAAGCTCAAAATTTAGATGGACATCACATGAGAGATTGTGATGCCTCCTATCTATTCTTAAAGCGTATTTGGCTTTCCCCAAGTCACCCCGAGTTGACTTCGACCCGTAGTGTCTGATTAATCAAGGATCATATGTCGATCTTCTGAATCGTCTTCCCGATCTTTCTTCTACTTTGAAATATTCTATCTTGCCTCTTTCTTGATATTTGTAACAAGATTAGCTTCATGAGGCTTAACGATAATAACTAGAGTTTTTTTTTTATTTTTTTATTTATTTTTTTTTACAACTGCAAATCTAAGACAACTGCATATCCCGAATCTGGATCACTGCAGATACTCAACACTATCTTTGTGGGAATCAGAACACTCACGGGCTCGTGTATGACTGGGTAATCACTTTTCTGCCTATCATTCGGAAAGATGTATGTGGAGACATGCACAACTCAGAATGACTCTCCATAGTAAATCGAGAAGATTTAGTTTGAATCACTTCTACTTTTACGCACCATAGAAAGCTACCATAACATACAATGACTGTTCTAAAGTCTTTTAGGCTTAATTACTTCACCAGTTAAGCACACAAAATCAGTTTATCTATCACTTTCCAAGGTTGTATCAATTTTCATTTTAACACCGTATTGAAACTTCTTGCGAAGTTATAGACTGAAAAATTATATCATCTCCCCCCCAAAAAATTTTTAAATTCAAACGCCCCGATCAATTCAAAGTCTTTAGGTAAAACGGCTATCCTGAAGATCCAGTGGATCATCCGGACCGACCACATACGAGTATGTGTCCCTCTGACTAAGTATGAACAACTAATTTTAAGCGAAAGAATAAAACCCATTATAAACCGCTCCGGTCGCTTTCAGTCATCCGATTAATGGCTATCCTTATAATCTACACGTAGATGTAAGGACCAAACATATCCTTGGGATATGTCCTTCAAACATAAGCAACCGATATAATTTTAAGCGATAGTGATGTTTTTTTTTTGTTTTTTTTAAGAGAAAAGAGAAAACTAGGTTACTCGGGATTGATCATCCCATTAAGCTCAACAAGGTTTTGAGGGATTGGTCAAAAGCTTTAGTAAAAAGATCGGCAAAATTATCCAGTGAATCAACCTTTTCAAGAAAAATTAATTTCTTCTCAGCACAATCCGTATAAAATGATGACGAATGTCAATATGTTTAGTTTTACTGTGTTTAACGGGATTGTTAGTTACTGAGATAGCAGCAGTGTTATCAATGCAAATAGGAGTTTGAGTGAAATTCAGACCATAATCGCGCATTTGTTGTTGTATCAATAAAACCTGGGAGCAGCAGTTCGATGCTGCCATATATTCTGCTTCGCAGGTGGAAATGGCTACAGAGTTCTGCTTCTTGCACTGCCACGGCACCAATCTTCCTCCGAGAAACTGACATCCACCAGTTGTTGACATCCTGTTTTGATTGCAGCCTCCATAGTCAGAATCGGTGTATGCTACCAAATCCAGTTCTCCCCCTTTCGAGTACCATAGTCCCAACTTAGGCTTTCCTTTAAGATACCGCAAGATTCTTTTCACTCCCTTCATGTGTGATTCCTTCGGGTTTGCCTGAAAACGAGCACAAAGACAAACTGCAAACATAATGTCAGGTCTAGATGCAGTTAGATACATTAAAGAACCTATGAATGCCCGATATTGAGTGGGATCCACATCTTCATCACTGTCGAAATCAACACCCAGTTTGTGGTTGACGCAGATTGGAGTGTCGAATGGGGTACTATCATCCATCTTGAAGCGTTTAAGCACATCATGGACATACTTTGTTTGATGAATAAACATGCCATCTTTCTTCTGATCTACCTGCAATCCCAAAAAGAAAGTTAATTCGCCCATGGCGCTCATCTCAAACCTCTTCTTCATGACTGCTTCAAACTCCTGACACATAGTAACTTTTGAGGCAACAAAGATGATATCGTCCACATAAACCTGAACGAGTAGGAAATCTCCCCCTTTACTCTTGACAAACAACGTACTATCAATCTTCCCTCTCTCAAACCCATTCTCTAGCAAGTAGTCTGACAAATTTGCATACCAGGCTCGAGGTGCCTGATGTAGCCCATATAGTGCTTTGCTCAGTTTGTACACATGATCAGGAAAATTCGGGTCAGGAAAACCAGGAGGTTGTTCAACATATACCACCTCATCGACTTTACCATTTAGAAAGGCACTTTTCACATCTAACTGGAACACTTTCATCTCTTTGTGTGCAGCAAATGCCAGAAATATTCGAATTGCCTCCAATCTTGCCACAGGAGCAAAAACTTCGTTGTAATCGATTCCTTCCTGCTGATTAAACCCTTTCACTACCAATCTTGCCTTGTTGCGTATGATTATCCCCTTCTCATCTCTCTTGCATTTAAAAACCCACTTTGTACCGATAGCGTTCACTTCTTGCGGTTTTTCAACTAACTGCCATACTTCCATCTTCTCAAACTGTGCCAGTTCTTCCTGCATGGGTTCAACCCACGAGCTATCCTTCAGTGCCATTTGGTAATTCTTTGGTTCAATCTAACTGATGAAGCAGGTCTACAAGCACTTATTTATAATACCCGTGTCTTTAATGCTTGCATACACACATGTGTGTTCCTCCAAACTTCTTCTAGTACTTACACCATCAGAAGGATTGCCGATCACATTCTCCAAAGGATGACTCTTGTGAATTTTGGTGGTCTGTATCGGACCGACTTCCAGATCATTCTCAAGATTTGAAGAGAGTTCATCAGAGTGAGGCTAAGGTTGAGTGTGAAACGGATTGTGGAATTCATCTTCATTCGAGACAACAGGAGTTTCAACCGCACTTGACGAGGTCGGTGGATTTTCATTATATTGCGGACGTTGTACGATGGTCTCCTCTTTGTCATACAGCATCTATGAGGCCATTTTCTCATCAATATCTGCAAAATCCAAGTAAGGTATATTAAAAGATTTGAATAGCTTATCATAGTCGAAAGCCTCTGCTGGTCCCATGCTAGGCCTTGGTGATTTGTGACTAGTATTGTCAGTGTTACAGACCACCTCAACCTTGTTGTATGATAAATTAAAGACTCTTCTGTTGGGTGTCCCAACAATATAGCCAACTAAGATACCTTCGTCAGCTTTCTCACCAAATTTAGAGTTAGTCTTTAATATCGAACATGGGGACCCGAAAGGTTCAAGACCTTTCAAAATAGGCTTTCTACCATGCATAAGTTCATAACAGGTTTTATTTAATCTTTTAACAGTTAAAACTCGATTAAGGATATAACAGGCTGTAGCAACAGCCTCAACCCAGAACACCACAGGAAGTTTAGCATCCGCAAGCATGGTCATGGCGCCTTCGATTAGAGTTCTATTCTTCCTCTCAGCTACTCCATTTTGTTGTGGAGTATATGGGGCACTGTACAGATGCTCTATCCCTTTCTGTAAACAAAACATCTCCATCTGATAGTTCTTGAACTCTGTACCATTATCACTCCTGATGTACTTAACCTTCCTCCCAACAATATTT
Source organism: Bidens hawaiensis (assembly GCF_021521415.1). NCBI lineage: Eukaryota > Viridiplantae > Streptophyta > Magnoliopsida > Asterales > Asteraceae > Bidens > Bidens hawaiensis. The sequence continues at coordinate 11,272 of NW_027501048.1, read as the reverse complement.
TTTACCTTGGTAATCAAGTTAATTACCAACTGAACTGTCTCATTTTTTGCCTTCAGAAAATAGACCCAAGAGTATCGTGAGTAATCATCGGTTACCACCAAACAGTATGAAGTTCCTCCTAAGCTCTTTACATTCACAGGACCAAAGAGATCCATGTGAAGTAGGTCCAAGGTGCTGACAATTGAGTTAACCTTCTTGGAGTGATGAGGCTTCATGTGCTCTTTTCCTTTCTTGCAAGATACACACTGGTCTTTAAAATTTAAGTTTTTCAAAGGAACCCCTAGTACCAGCCCGTTCTTGACAATGTAATTCATCTTGCGAAGATGAATATGACCCATTCTTCGGTGCCATAATTCTGACTCAGATTCTGTTGCTTTTGACAGAAGACATGACTCTTCTGTTGTCATATCGGTTGATCTCATATCCATTACATACATGTTCTTTCTCTTGGAGCTTTCATCACAACCCAAGCCTCTGGTATTTTGAAACCAGGATAAAGTACGAGTGCCTCATCTTTAGTAAAATGAAAGGTGTATTCTTTGTCACAAATCTGAGAGACACTCAACAAGTTATGCTTCAACTCTTCCATAAAATTCACCTTTTCCAACTTTATTATGCCATTTGTCACAGTCCCAATACCACTAATTCTTCCTCCAATCTCTCCTGCGAAACTGACCCTTCCACCTTGAACAGACTTCCAGTCACGTAACAATTTCTTGTTACCAGTCATGTGCCGGGAACAACCACTGTCAACAACCCACATATTGTTTACAGCCATGTTTGACTGTTCCTGCAGAATTAAAGAAATAGATTAAAATCTGGGGACCCAAGACCTTCTGGTCTTGGGTTGTTAAACCTGTTATCCGGCATCCAGTACCTTGGTTGCCCAAAGTCAGTTTGAGGAGAGTTTCTATAAGTTCTGAAAGGAAAATTTCTAGATGACTGGCTATGAGGCCATCCAAACCTTCGTGAATTAATGGAATTATAATTGTTGGTTTGGTAATTCACTGGGAAAAAACGAGACTGATTTCTTTGAAATCTTGGATTAGTCCAATGACTGAAATTTGGTGTGTTCACATTCTTACCATCATCATAATTAGTATTCATTTTATTCTCAGTTTTAGTAGGCCTCATATTTCTAGATTTTCTCTGTTTCAGAGGACAATCAGCGACAAGGTGTCCTATCCTGTTGTATCTAAAACAACTTCTGTTCGAACTATTCTTGTTGTTTTGAACTTTCGTCTCAATAGTTTTTGCAGATGTCGAGGTTGCGTTACTATCAGTTTGTCTCACATATGGTGGGACAAACGGATTTAGGGAAGATTTCTTATCATCAAACTTATAGTCCTCCCCACGTTTTAACAACACAATCTCTTCTTTTATCTCACCCGATTTGGACGACTTGTCCGAATTTGACGAGACAGAACTTGTGACATTAGAAGTTGTCTTACTCGTGTTACTCTCGTTAACTTCAGTTTCTTTAGCAGAGACTTTTATTGGGACTGTCTGACTAATTTCAACATTCGCAGATTGCTGATTATTAGGATTATAAGTATAGTTATTATTATATGGTGGTGGAACTTCTGAGAATCCAATTCCCCCTTTGTTGACCGGGGAACGTTGAACACTTATGATGTGATCTAATATCGCAGAAGAATTTCTAAATTGTTCAATTTTTCTGTTCAGTTCCACCACTTTTACCTGGTAATCAGCTATCTGTTTATCTTTTTCAGCAATTAGTTTGGTCTTTTCTTCTAACACTTCATAACTAAGATCAATCACTTGTATTTTTTAAGCTAGGGTGGATTTAAGACTTCTGATATCCTTTTCACTAGCTTTTATTTTTACCGAGTAACTGTTTTCTTTAGTTTTAGAATAGTGATGTTCTTCTTTTAGGTTTTTAAATTGAATATCCAAACTAACAAACTGATCAGTTAATGTTTTCAATTGATCAGACAGGTTTTCAAATTTTTCACAATGAAGTTCAGAACTTACCTCAGAGAGTTGATCGTTCACTTCTGCCATGTATGCTTGATCTTCCCCCGTCTCTTTGTTACTTCCTCCAGTTTCGATGTTTACTAGATTTGCCTGTTCGAACACCTCCTCAACTTGTATATTCCAGTTGTATCCACCGTTTTGTTGAGATACCATAGCCTTATTTTCACTACCACTCCCATTCTGTTGAGCAGGCCTGTTTTGGCTTCGTTCGACTCTCTCATTTGTACACTCTTTAGCAAAGTGACCATTTTGTTGACAGATATAACAACGAACTTTTGACTTATCACACCCCGGTCTTTCTCCAACGAACTTTCTACCAGTTTTCTTCATAAATCTCTTTACCCTTCTTACTATCATAGCCATCTGCCGCTGCAGATCCATTTCATCCAGATCATCAGCGTCGATCTGATCGTAGTCTTCATCCAAAGTTGCAGGGTCGACTATTTTTCCTTTGATGTAATTCTCATAAGATGCAGTGAAGGATGCATAGAGAGCAAACTGTTGTTCATCTGATTTCACACTCATAGGCATCTGTGAGTAGTTCTTGCTAGAAGCATTGGTTGTGAAATTACCCGTTGTGGTTTGAGATTTTGAGAAACTACTACCTCCTGCCACGAAACATATGTCACCATCCATATTGAGAATCACATGACCATCTGGAGTGGAGTTTGGTTCCCCCTTTGAGTAGTAGGCAGTGGATTCTGTTTTGGAACTTAAGTTTGGAATGACTTTAGCACCATAAATTCCCGGATCCTGAACCTAATCAGTCGGTGTCTCCTTTCGAGCCATGTTTAGTTCAAAATTCCGTAACTTATTTACCACCGTCTCCAAATCAATCTTCTCAAAGTCCTTATCTTCTCTCATCAGAACTGTATACATCTCCCATTTTGGTGGGAGTGCATCAAGAAGCTTTTCCACTATCTCTTCTTCCTTGTATCCAATGGAGTAGTTATTTAGCTCGGTCATCAGATGATAATATCGTGTGATAATGTCATCAAGTGATTCATTTTTCAGATACTTGAATATGGAGAATTGAATTTTCAGCAGCTTTGTCTTAGAGGTACGTATCCCAACATTTCCTTCATATCGATTCTCAAGTGCTTCCCATAGCTCTCTAGCAGTTTTGTATTTTTGAAAGTATGAAGAATCTCTTGTGGAAGTGCCATTATTATAGCTGCATGTACTTTACTTTCTGCCTCATACATTTTCTTTTCATCATCTTCCATCTTACTGTACTTCTTAATCTGTTCACGACCTTCAAACATGGATGTTGGTGGAATGTACCCATCTAGAATGCAAACCCACATCTTTGCATCTTGATACTTCACATATTGTTCAAATCTATCCTTCCATGCAATGAAATCAGTACCTTTAAGTAGTTTTGGAGCTTTAGTTGCTGAACAAGCTTCAACTTCCATCTTTACCAGTTTAGTGATGTTTATTGAAGTCATCGTTGTAAGAAATGGGACTCAATAATCTAAAACAAGATTCTGTGAATAGCTAATAGCAAAGTTAATACAACTTCGCTAGTTCGTAACTTCGCTGTGTCAAGAACTTCGCTGATTTCTAACTTCGCTGTCAACAACTTCGCAGGTTCTTTACTTCGCAGGTTCTTAACTTCGCCAAAACCCTATATGTTCGCCAAAACCCTAGTATGGGCGACGACAACTTCGCCAGAAGAACAAAGATGTTTTGCAGGTTTAGTTAGGTCGATTTCGAGGGACAAGAGGGATATTTGAAGGTGTATTTGATGAGTGATGATGAACAACTTACAAAAACTAGGTTTTTCAACGTAAACTCGTTCCGCGAATGGTCTAACGGAACAATCTTAACACCCGTGTGATAATCCTGAACCACACAATCATGAGCAAAATGCTCTGATACCAATTGTAGGTTCCCAGCCGGATCTACACGGAAGTATCTCGTAACACGAGGGTGCGGAATCCCCACGTATACGATACGAGTGTCGAGACGATTAATACGTTGAATATAAGTAAACTCACGAGAATATAAGATAACACTCGATATATTGCGAGAACAAACACGTGACTCAAAGAATCACAAAACCAATCGTAAAAACTTAACCCAAAATGCCGAAGTTATTAGTTTATATAAGTCGACAACTTCGCCTAACATACTAGGCGAAGTTGTCATAACTTCGCTGACCTTCAAAATCGCTTAAAACATGGCGAACATATAAGAAACAATATTCAACATAAAACAAACAATCTAAACGATTACAGACACAAATAAACACGAGATACTGAACTACTGACATCATGCACCAACATATCCCATTATTACAATAATCTCTAACTAGAATTGTGTTTCGTGTGATGGGTTAAACAAGATTTGGTATTTAATCAAATCACAATAGTGAGTTTTCTGATATTGCTACTTTAATCAAATGATTAGTTGATATTTAATCTCTATTTAGTTTGTTGATTCATACAATGGTGAGTTTGCTACTTTATTTTTGCACTATTTATGTAATTGTTACTTTGTATTAGAATCAATTTATCAGTTGACATTGTTGATACTTTGCAAGTTCATTTCGTTGAGTAGGATCATACTTTGTTAGAATTGTGTGTATCGAAAGATTTCAACTACATTGATATTCGGTAAAAAGGTTGGATCTTTTTTGCTTATGTTGCTTTTACTAACATCTCTTAACTGATGATTAACTTATTTTTGTGACAGTTATTTTACTTGCATAAGAAGTTAACTCGATCAGTTGATGTTAACCAAAACACTGGTACTTTTGCATTTTTTCTTTGTAAAGAAAGCACCATACCCTTTATCACACATTTGTGACAAACTTAACAAATTAAATTTCAATTTATCAACAAAATTAACATTATCAAATGTTAAATTACCTGCTTCTACTTTATCTGAGCACAAAACATTTCATTTTTCATCATTTCCAAAAGATACTACTTCTCCTACATGTTTCTTAAATTTAGAGAGAGGAGATCTGTTTCCTATCATGTGCCTAGAGCCTTCACTATCTACATGCCATAAATTATCCATGCATGCGAAAGCTCTCTGCACATATAAAGGAAATTAGTTAGAAGGATTAGACCAAGCCATGTTGGTCTTGTGTTGCTCAACAGAAGAAGATTAATCAATTTTCTATTGAAGATTTTTGACAAGATTCATCAACTGTTTTTGATTTTCCATTAACATATTGATCTCAGCACTTTGCGAACCTACTGATGAATTGTTTGAAACAACAGTTTTCTGTGGTAAGATCCTTGTTGGTGGAGTATCTTTTACTTGAACAATTCTTGAATTTGGAATGTTCTTTAAGGCTATAGTAACATGTGTTTCAACACATTCAAAGTGAACTTTCTTTTTTTGGTGTAGAAATTTTGAGTTTTAATGAAAACATCTGGAGGTTACTAAGGTTTTTGTGTGATGAACAACTTTCAAGAATTTGGAATCCGCAGTTAAATGATTGTTTTTCTTACATACATCACATGGATTTGAAAACAAAGGTTTCTTTTGACCATTTTTATATATCTTTTTGTTGGTTACACCCAATCTATTAATAAAAAATGTTTATGGTGATTTGTATCCATGTACAGAAGTTGAATGAAGTTCAACTTGATTAACCTCTGAAACATTACTATTAACTTGAGTAACAATTGACCTAGGAACAAATGCATGTGCAGTTGCAACTAGTCTATTTGATCAAACTCTCTTTGAAACTGCTGATTTTTTCGGAACATCACCTATTTAAGATGAAACAAATGTTGCGAGGTTTACATCAGTTGTTTTGATGGAATCATCAGCTATTTTTGAAATTGCTGATGGAATGTGGCCAATTTTTTACCTTTGACCATCCAATGATGTGATAGTAATATCTTTGAGTCCATTGAGTGAATAAGTTGTTTGATGCCAATTCCCAATTTCATCTTGAAATAAGAATTTTTGTTGAACCATTCAAGTTTTTAGAAACTTCTATAGATTTTTGATCAATAACTGATATTTAACCACTTAATTCAGCAATTCAAATTGGTTTGAACCCTTGTGATGCATAAGTTGTTTGATACTAGTTTCTCATCTCATCTTGATTAGCAAGTTTCAGTGGAACAACATTTGGTAAAACAACTGATGGAATTTGATTTTGAAATATTTTTTCTTCCTCAAGTTCATCAACACAATTGAAGTATTCTTATGAGGTTGCTAAGTGTGATTATTTCCAATACCAAATTTTACATTACTACTGGATTGCTTGCTCAACATCATTTGAAATCCTTTACTGGATTCAATCCATTTACCATAGTTTACTTGAGTTAGTTCTTATTTTTTGTTGTATTCATTGTCCTTTTTCAACAAATTTTATGTATAAGCATTTTTATATGACAAAACATGTTTCAATTTCAAAATATCTTTTTCTTTTTCATTCAATTTAACTTTTAAGTCGTCTTTAAATTTTAAAACTGATGATTCAAGTTCAGGAACCTGCTGTATCAGTTTTATGTTTGCAAGTTAGATGTTTGCAAATGCAATGATGCAGTCAGGTGTACCTCATCAGCAATAGTTTGGATTGCTTTTTCATCAGCAGTTTGTGTTTCTGTTGAAGCATAACTTGTTATCAGCATTTGAATGATTTCATTGTTGAAATCATTTTTCATCTCATTTTTTTTACTTTATTCCATATTAATAACCCACAAGAGACATATATTTTGTACTCATATCTTCAGGAAGACTACTCCAGTTAACAATATGTGAAGAAACTTGTTTTGGTGTTTTCATAGCTAGAAGAAGATGATCCAGGTGTGGTAATTGTGGCAGGCTGAACTTGTGCGTTGATGGGTGGCATAAAAGGAGGTTGAACAAATTCTATCTGCTGCATAGGTTTAGGTATGGATGCATACTGATACTGATATTGAGGACCCTTATTAGGCATTGTTGAGGTTTGAGCAAAATGTGTTGCGGAATGGTTGTTGAAGGATGGTTGTTGTTATTGTGGATGGAGATGTGAGTTTGGATAGGTTATTAAGGGATATGATCCTCATACACCACTCCCGTGCTGAATGGACATGCGTATATACGGACTGTATAGGCTACGCATGACTGACATGGGATAAAAAATAAAATAACTTTTTATAGCCTATATGACCGTATAGGCATATACGAGCAGTATAGGTGTTTAATGGCTCACATTGCTCTCGGGGACACCATAAAACCTATACGGTCGTATAGGGCTATACGACAATATAGAAAACATTTGTAGAAAAAGTCAGCCTGCATTTGAACACTGTTAAAAGCTGCCAAAAAACGACTATACGGGCCATATAGTTCTACAAATTACTTAGCCAAATATGTTATGTAAATTTTAATTGACATTTTTTTAAATCTAAAATCATATCATTCAACATTTCAATATAAAATATAATTCTATATAAGTGAAATAAAACATGAAAGTGTCGAAAAGAAGAGCGGCTAAAATTGCTAAAAATATATGGTGCAAGTCAGATAATATATTTGGATGATGGCTACATAAGATGTTAAAGTCAGAAATCACATAAATATATGGTTGTCAAAAACTTGTGTCCAAAATATTGTCTATACGACCCTATAAGGCTATACGAGCTGATACGACCATATAGCCCTATATGACAAACATCCGACACAAACTGATACGATTCAGGTGCTATACGACCATATAGCCCTATACGATTCGTATAGGGAAAAATGGTGTGGGAGGATCTCTAGTGGTATGTGGGGATCCTAAGCCGTTATTAAAAGAATGAACATGATTGGGAATAGGCTGTATATTAGTTTTGCATTCCCGTGCAAGGTGTCCTAGTCTGCCACATTTGTGACACGTCATTTTCGTTTTGTCATAACCCACTTTTGTCCTATTATTGATTCCAGGAATTTCTTTCATGTCCTTTTGTAAAATTTGTTTGTCTTGACTGCCAAAAATGCCAAGGAGTTCAGAATCTCCATTTCCTCCAAATCGATTAGATCTATGTGTTGCAAATCTTTCATAATAAATGATATATTGTCAGACACATGTGGAGAATTCTCTTGAACTACAAATGCTTGGTTTTCAACTGTCAAACCAATACCAGTTGTTATTCGTATGTGATAGTCATAACCTTGGCCAGCTGTTTGGACAAATTATGTCTCTTTACATAGAACTGCTAATCCGATGGTAAAATCATCAGCTTATTTACCAGTCAATACTAGATTCTTCTTTTGTCTTATCTCTCTCTCAAAAGTAAGTAGCATACCATGGAGAACAGTTAGACACAGATCTTAAAATTTGGTAAAAGTTCTTAGTATGATAGCATGAGTATCTCAATTTTCTAGAAGTGACCTCAGAAGTCAGTTGTTAAGAGCTGTGAATACCTTAAACACTCATATATAAGATAATAATAGCTATAAACGGATCTAGCTCATGATGCTGTATGTTGATTATATGTTAATGTTTTGTATTAGTATTATATATATATATGTGTGCGTGTGTGTAGGTGCGTGTGTGTGTATAATATTAAGGTGAAACTTGAGAGAACAATTTGGCAGAGGTTCGATAATATTAACTCAAAACATAAATTACCAGTGGAATGAGTCCACTATATATAGAAGATGGGTCTAGTTCGTTTCACATTCTGTAACGAACTAGCCACCCACTTCGTTACAATACAATTAACAGAATAAACTTAACGAATCACCCCCTGATTTGTTAAACATCCTTAACGAATCAAGAGGGAACATAACTTAAGTCTAGTTCGTTAAAGATCCTTAACGAACTAGATGACTACTTTAACGAACTACATTAATATCTTAATAATAATACATTAATTAAATGATAAATACATTAACGATAATTACCAAGACTCGAGACACAAAACCGTGTACTAACAGACACCCCCTTGTCTTGAGCTCTTTGTCTTTAACTTCTTTGAAGGCTTGGTCTGCCAGTCTCTGCAGCTGTGAATACCATGCTCATGACACACACTAACAACACGCTGAAACTTCATTGCTCGGTCATAGTCTTCACGGCGCTCAAATAAAATCTTATTCTTGAAAAGCATGTCGTTGTCGGTCCTTGTCAAGTTCACGAGCCACATCGGATCGATGATCTTTATTAGCTCAGTCTTTAATCCTTTACCCAAGACAATGACGGCCTCGCCAGTTCGGTTGTCGTAGTACCAGAGGTTGAATGATAGATACATGTGCTGATTCAACGTCTTCACCGGCACACGCTTCATAGTCTTTGGCGGCTTTACTTTAAGAACCAACTTTCTCTAGCCCGTCCTTGGATAAATCTCATTAATACGCTTGCGAGTAGGAACCTGTGGCTTAAGAAATTTAAACCCATGATTAACCTCCAATAGCAGATGTTGATGAAACCAATCTGCGATTCGATCACCCCCACGGTTTATAAACGGCCGACACGCGAGGGTTTGAATGTCCAAACGCGGTAATGAGAGAACATCAGTGATCTTTTCATAATATTGGATACCGTTCTCCCATTTGACAATGCAGACTTTCAAATCAGAATCATAAGCCATGAAATAATGTCACCTCGCACTTTACATACGGTCTGAAAGACTTCATCTGATTAGCTTGAGCACGAGCGACAAATTCAATCTTCTGCTCTTCATCCATGTACCGATACGCTTCAATGATCTTTCGAGTTTTTTTGTCTTGATAACCAAACCATCCCTGAATGTCAGCATCAGTCGGGTTTTCAATCTAATCAAATCTCGTATCAACCACACGTTTACCCTTTGATACATTATTCAAATGATCCTCAGCTGCTTTGAATGTTTCCTCAGTAAATACCAGAGCACCGTGATCAACATTGGTGTGTTGAAACAGATCAGGGTATTCATCAGTTGTCATATCTTCAATCTCTACCCTCCTCGTCTTCATAAATCATTTAAGCTAAGCAGTAACAAAATCTGCTCTCGTGTTAGTGACCTTTCTACAAACCGTCCCTCCTCAATCTCATCCTTATTCACCACACTTCTAACCACCCTTGATCCATCAACAAAGATGCTGGTGTTAGCTTCAATCATTTCATTGGGTTTGGTAGCTGTATAGCCACGATACACAATAATCTACTTTCCTGAATCATCAGCAACACTTGTACCAGCATCAGAGGATGAGCCGTGAGTTTGTTTAGGCTCACTACCTCCAGCACCCGAAGCATCTGGATCTTCATCATCGTTCTTGAGCTTCTTAAGTGCATCATCCTTTCATGTTAACTGCAAGATGAGATCCTCTTGCTCTTTGATCTTTCTTTTCTTTCTGACAGTAAGAGATATATCCCATCAGCTTTCGTTGATTGTCCATCATACGTTCTTGAGTCATACGGTCAGCAGACATTTGGTTTTCATATAAATGAAGTAGACTCAAGACCATATTCATCTGTTGATCATGTGTCATTGCAAGAAACGATGCTGGGATTAGTTGACAGGACCTTGAGATCGGTTAAGCCTCAAAAATCAGAAGTCCATCGGTTGTGGAGGCATCATAGTCGGTGTAGGAGAAACAACCGATGTAGCAGTTGTAGGCCTTGGTATTGTTGATAAAACCGATTGAGGAATCATACCAAGCCTAGGATCTGACGTAAGCGTAGTCGTCAAAGTAAATTCCGGGGTACTAGTAGTAAGCGGCACCACCGGTATTTGAAGAGCGGACGACCTTGGAGGCTGAACTCCAAAAGAGATGCCCGCACCAGCCGAAACTCGTCGCTTAGACGATCCTTCAATAGCTAACTCTTTCCCTTTTCTCTTGCGTTGAGCAGTAATTATAGCAGTTAAAGCCGCCTCAACCGCATCTTGTTGTTCAATAATAGCATCCCCATCATCACCATTACCACCATCACCACCATCATCACCACCATCATTCCCACCTGCTCCTTCCTCACGCTCGAAATCCGAGTCATCATGGATCCAGCGATCATTGTCAGGACATACATAATCTGGATTCACCAGATGACCAATCAAACGTTTGGTCTGAGGAGGATCTTTCCTATAAATCTTCATCCGTCATACAGTATCAGCCGACATATGCTCAAGAGGAAACACATCATTCACAACAGTCTGATCAATAACCAGATTGGGAATCAAATCTGCAATAATTAACTGGAGGAACCGAGGATACATAAGAAACCTCTTTCGTTGAACCGTTTGAAGACATTGTTCCTTAAGATGATAAAAGATCATTTTCGAGAAGTTGAAGGGCTTGTTCAAGATCAAAACAACAAATGCCGACTGTAGCATAATCTGGCATTCATCGAAACCAC